>NW_015164207.1:732316-755715 GCF_001447785.1 Gekko japonicus
GCTGAACCTCCTTATAGCACCTCGTATTTTTGGCCACTGTGTGACAGAGTGTTGGCCTGATCCAACATTGGCTTCTCTTATGTTCTTATGTTCTTAAGTTTGAGGGACTCTCTCACCCTCAGTCTACACATCAGGAACTCAGGCCTTGCTCTTTTTTGTGTGTGCTACATTAGGACAATGATGACTAGAGCCAGGGCCTTTACTGCAGTGGCCCCTTATGCTTCAGGCCTCTTGAGCTGAGCAGGTGTTCTTCCTCATACAAGTTCTGCAAGGGCTTCCTGCTTCAACATACGTTTGGCTGGCTGAATTTACTGACTGCTCTTGTTATGTGGGTACTTCTTGTGTGTGTATTTTACTTTCAATTGTATTTATTTTATATCAGTTGCTTTGAAAAAGCAGCCTAGAAAAACAAAGACCTGTTTCACATAATAGGTTTTGGACTTGGGAACATATAGCTGAGTTCAGTCTACTGTGTACAAAGCATCAGCATCACGTGTTCTTGTGCCTCATTCCCAGCTATGAATGCATTGGCTGATGAATGCAGCTTGAAGAGAGAGGTTGTGTGTATGAATGAGCCGTGTCCTAGGTCAACCTATCTGTCAACATTTTTATCCTGTCCTTCTCTGAGCAATTTCAGGATGGTGCACGTAGTCCTGTTGCCCTTTTCCCCTTCCTGTTAGTGCTTCTCTACACATTACAAAGTCCTTGTGGTCATTGGGGGACACCTTTACAAACTGCTGGTTGTTGGCTTCCTTGTCAAAATCATGTTACTTGCGTGGCTACGTGTAAGTTTCACAACGGAGCCAATAGCAGCTCCGAAGGGGGGGGGGCTAAAGTTGCTTCTCCCTGCCTACTTTGGTCCCAAGCGGAAAAGAGTTGGGGTATGTGCAGGTGGCAGAAATCTCCCATCCTACATCTGATGCAAAGTCCTCATGTTGTTCCTTAACGAACATGAGGATTTTGTAAGGTATTGCAGGACTCTTAGTGAGTTACTTTATGCTCGGAGAGAATAACGCGTCCTAGATCACTCGGCAAGCTCCACGACTGATTGAGGATTTGATCCTGGGTCTCCGCAGTCCTAGTCCCATGCTCCAACCATACCACGAAACTGGCACTAACTCCTGAGATGGAACTTTCAGTACCACCTCAATGGAATGCCTCCTGTGCATTTCTTCTTCTTCTTGCAGTGGGGCCAGGTTACACAGACAGCTGCCCATCATAAAAAGGTGAGACACTGCATTGGTTACCGGTTGAGTTTGAGATTAGCTTTAAGGTGTTGGTAATAACCTTTAAAGGAGCTGCGGTGGCTCAAGTGGTTAAGATGCTGAACTGCAGGCTGTGGAAGGTCAGTAGTTCAGCAGTTCACGACCCAGGTGCCGCAAGACGGGGTGAGCTCCCGTCTCTAGCTCCAGCTCCTGCCAACCTAGCAGTTCGAAAGCAAGAAATTGCAAGTAGATAAATAGGTACCACTTCGGTGGGAAGGTAACAGCGTTCGGTGCGCCTTGGTGTTTAGTCATGCCGGCCACATGACCACGGAAACGTCTTCGGACAGCGCTGGCTCTTCGGCTTTGAAACAGAGATGAGCACCGCAACCCTAGAGTCGGATTCGACTGGCTTTCGAACAAAGGAACCTTTACCTTTACCTTTAATAACCTTTAAAGCCTTACACAGCCTGGGATGAACATATCCCGTATATGCCCCGGAGAGCGTTATGCTCAATGGGTCAACACCTCCTGGTCGTCCCTGGCCCAAAGGATGCCCGTCTTGCCTCAACTAGGGCCAGGGCTTCTTTGGTCCTGTCCCCTGCCTGGTGGAATATGGATCAGAGTCCTGTGGGGCTTTCTTCAATTCCGCGGGACTGCAAGATGGAGCTGTTCCGCCAGGCCTTTGGATGAGGCAGCGGGCGTCCATATAAGGCCTCCCTGAGAATCTGCCACCCATTTGACCACAGTTAGCCATTACCGATGGGCCAGGGAACCACTCGCAGCAAGCCAATTTCTGTCTTTGAACGGTGACCTCCATTTTAATGTTTACGATGTGTTTTTATTTTTTAATTATTTTATTGTATTACTGGAGTGTCGTGACCCGCCCAGAGCTCGCTTTGTGGGAAGGGCGTCCCATAAATGCAATAAATAAATAAATTGAGCCACGTATGAACCGGCCCTGGATATATCATAACACCAGTTAGTAAAAGGACCAATTCCCAGTTCCTATGAAGGAAGAGTGAAATTTTGAAGGGGGAAAAAATACTGCCACAAACTCAGCCCTTTGATTGATTTTTTGGTTTGTATTTAGGTTCCTGGGCAAGGCTCAGCTCAAACTGAGCCCTACATCACCTTAAAATAATTGCATTCCCCTCACTGAACCTGGCACAAGAAAGAGGAGGGTAGTGGAGTTTTCTTTCCCTTTGAACCACAAAGACTGCTTTAGGAGATTTCCTGCCATTCCTTAGAGAGTATGGGGTTGCCAGGTTCCCCCGGCCACCAGCAGCGGATGTAAGGTTGCCAGGTTGGGAAACTCCTAGAGATTTGGGGTTGGAGCCTGGGGAGGACAGGGACCTCAGAGGGGTACAATGCCATAGAGTCCACTCTCCAAGGCATCCAGTTGTTCCAGTGGAACCTGTTCTCTGTAGTCTGGAGATGAGCTGCAATACTGAGGGATTGACCAGGTCCCTCCTGGAGGCTGGCATCTCTAAGCATGGGCCATTTCCACCCAGCACATGTTCACTAAGCCAGCATTTGTCTAATGAACATTCCGAGGGACATTTCTAGGAGGACATGGGCTTGCCTTCCTCAGACTTCACAGCTGGCACTCCAGGGCTGGTGCAAAACTTTTGGGTATGTGCTTGCTCAGTGGGAATTGATGTTTTCTGTTGAGAAGACATTGCAGAGGAATGGTGTACTGTGGGGCAGCCTGTGCCAGACCCTCCAGTGTTTCTCTTTGCACAGTATAAGAGCATAAGCATTGCCTTGTTGGATCACCCCAAGGGTCCATCTAGGCCGGCTTTCAGTTTCCGACAGTTGCCACTTGGATGCCTCTGGAAGCTTGTAAGCTGGCCTTGAAGCTGATGGCTAGACAGGAGAGCAAACAGACCTGCCAATCTTTATTTTTCTGTGTAGTGCTTTGTTTCCTCACATAAAGGTTTCCTGTAACCATGTATTTATTTTGTCAATGTTGTGTTTCAGTAGATTAGATATGATTAGGATAAAAATGGTGTGTACAGTATAAGTAGCACTTATGTATTTTAATAATACATTTTTATTTTAAGAACAAAGTAATAATATGGAAGGAAGGAAGGAAGGAAGGAAGGAAGGAAGGAAGGGTTATACAAGAATTATGGGACAATTTATATCTATCAAGGTTATTACACTTAACAAAATATGTTAATCAAGGAAGTAAAGAAATACTTCTCCCCAACATTCTCTTCATTAGAATTTTTAAGACATTTTCTACAACAGTTTCATCATTAGTAGTAATTCTGTTTTACATACTTCATCAATTCTACATGCTAGCTTTACTTTAATATCACAAAGTTTGAAGGAAAATCTATTATCTATCTAGTAATAAAAAATAAGAAATATTTTGTTCAGAATCCACTTTCTTGTACATTTATATTCAAAACTTGTTCTCCTTTTTCTGCATACTACATCTGTATGCCTTACAGTACATTTATAAACCATTTTAAACTGTTTCTCATTCTAAATTTATCTCCTGCTTGCATAAGAGATACTCCATCTCTCATCAGATTTCAATTTGTTTCTTAAATACATTGTTAATTTTGCCATTACTGCATAATCAGCAAGTTTATTTTCCCATTCTTCTAACCTTGGACAGACAGATGATTTCCATTTTGCTGCATAAATAATTCTAGCCACTGTCACCATATATTTCAATATCTCTTCTAACACTTTTGGAAATTTGTTGAGCAATATTCCTAATAGCATGTTCTTAGCTTCCATAGGAAATTTTAAATTAATACATTCTGCCTTTTCCCATGAATTTCCATCCAATATCCCTTTTGCTTTTTTACAAGTTCACATATAGTAAGAAGTTCCATCTATGTCTCGACATTTCCATCATTTTCCTTTTTAACTTTTATCTACTTTCTCGATATCCTTCAGAGTAATATACTGTATGAAAAATATTTTATATCAATTTTCTCTTAATGCCTGACTGGCTGTGAACTTAAGTTCCTTTTCCCATAACTGTTCCCACTGATGCATAGGTATCTGCTCTCTAAAATTCTATCCATTCATTTAATCATACATTTTTTCACTTGTTCTTTTTCTGTTTCTAGCTGAAGAAATAGCTTATATATCCAAAGTAATAAATAATATTTTTGTTTTGTAAGAGTAAGGATTCAGACCTGGGTTTCCCAGATACAAGTCCAATACTCTAACCCAGGGGTCTCCAGTTTGGTGCCTGTAGGTGCCATAGCAACCGCCAACACTTTTTCTGGTGCCCACCAAGTGTTTTTATAAAGTCACCAGGACCAAGTTGGGCTTTTGCCCAGCAAGGCTTCTGATTGACCATTGTAGATTTGATTGGCTGTGCAGTTTTTTTTTAAAAAAATGTTGCTTTGGCAGCAGTTGCCACCACTGCACAAGCATCTTTACTATGTAACTGAAGGTCAGCTGCAGCAGCATTTTGGGGCGGGGCTGCTTTCAATGGCAGCCATTTTGTGGCAGCCATTTTTTGGCTGTGCCCACCAAGCTATATCAGAATTCCAAAGGTGCCCACAGGCTTAAAAATGTTGGGGACTCATGCTCTAACCACTGTACCATGCTGGCTTTCTGGCTACCCTGGCACCTGAGGATTTAATATCATGCCACACTGTTTATGTGTTCTAGGAATTATGTTGCAACTTAATTCACACGCAAGCAGGGTCCAGTTGAGATTGGGACAATGGTACACTAGGGACACGTAGTTTAAGCCTTCCCCACACACCAGTTTCTTAACTTAAATGGCCCTGGGCAGTTGCTATTAATTTTCCCCACTGGAAACTTATGTATACTTGTTAGGGACAATAACATTTGCCCCAGGGCAATAACTTTCGCCGCACAAAGAAATCAGGCAGAAAATCAAAGTTGAGATAGTACAAAGATCTTTATCTGGTGCGCATCAGGGAAACCCAGCCTGAGTTCAGAGACTCGGGCCTGAGCTCAGAAACTCAGGCCAAGGGCTTCATAGTTCTGTGGTTACATACAGTTTTTATACAACCGCCTAACAAGCTTCTAATGCCCTATCACAACCGCAAAAAGTCCCTGTTTGTTAGTTGATTGGTCAACAACAAACTTACACTCTCCTCGCTACGCCTCTTCTCACTAGTCCCGCCTTTAAGCCATCTCTTCTTCCTGTTGTTTTAATTCCATATATGTACATGCTTACTCCCAATTAATTATTCATTCTAACAATGGAAACCAGGTGATTTCCATCCTCAAGTATAATTGGGATAGTATGCCTTATCCGGTCTTCTCATGACAAGAGCAGCTGTTTGTTATATCCTGGGTTGCTATCCTTATCAGAAAGTATGTTCCTATAGATGTCTACCTTGTGATGGATGGCATCCTGCCTTCTGCATTCTGCTGTACATCTTGCATTCTGCTGTGTAAGCTTATTTTCTACAAATGAACTTTTTTTTAATAACAGAGTTCATTCTGAGTGTGTGCTACTTTCTAGCTTCTAAAAGCAGGCTCTAATACTTCTCATTATAGAATATTGATGATGAATTCCCAAAATTTCCCAATCAATACCTCCCTTACATACTGATGTGCTGCACGTGAACTGATGGTCTATATGACAGTTTCCCCCAATGGACCTGTTTCAGGTAAGAAAAATAGTGTGTGTTGTGGTAGAAGGCTTAAGTCCCTACTCTCTTGGCACCACTGTCCTTGTCCAAATTGTGCATGCCCAAGAATTAAGCTTCAACATGAAGCTAACAAATGGTCTAACGTGTAGTTAGGCCCCATTGCTTAGGTGCATCTACCATCTCTGAACATAGAGATTCCATTTAGTTCTCCTGGCTAATGGGTGTTAATGTCCTTATTGCTGGCCTGAACGTGTCTAATCTTTTTAAAAAGCCACTGTATCCGGTGGCCATTGCCACACAATTCCTCTTTCCCACAGCCTATGAAAGGTCAGTAACTGTGGTGGAGTTTGTAGGCTGCTGTAGTCACTCAGAAATATGCTGAGAATATGCTGAGGGTTGTCTTACATGAAATAACTATAACTTTATGCATAACAAACCAAGAAAGGAACCCAAGGCCTAACAGAGTCCTTCAGAGCAGCTAGCCTAGCCAGTTTACCCAGAGCCATCAGTAAAAACCGGGTCTGGAACTACTCCAGACTCTGATACCCTGGAACTAACAAAAAAACATGAAATGGGTTTCTGAATCTTACAGGATTAAACAAATCCAAATTGTTGATGTAGGTCACAATGCAATGGAAGAGTTTTATGTTGGGTTGTGACCTACACAATTACTATAGAATTGTTTTAAAAATATCAGACTTGCATTATGCTCATAGAACACAATAGTTAGCAAAATGGAGTATCTCCAAGTTGGCAGATGCCAGCCTGTCAGCATCATTCACATTTTACCCACCGCTTTCGTCTTGGCATGGGCATCACAATAGCAATCCAAACTGACAATGGCAATACCAAACAGCCACTAACACTGCAATTCTAAGTACTCCTTCTAGGGATTTCACAGAAACTCAGAGTGGTTTGAGATCTGAATTTCACAAAAAGATCTGAAAAATACAGCCTTTGCTTATCTAACACACCATCAGTAAACCAGATAAAGGCATGTATCCTACTAGTCTACTAAGCAAAGTACAAAGCCAGGCTATGGAGGTTGTGTCCAACTGAAGTTGTTCTTCCTCCAATGGAACTTCCCCCAGCCTAAGGTAGGACACACGCCCAAGTCTAGAGAATGGAGACGCTTGCAATCCTATTCATCACGAGCTATTCTTTGACATGTTTAGCAGGTTCTCTGCCTACTATTTACAAAAAATTTTTTAATTGCATTATTTATTTATATGTGTTTGTTTAACTCATTTATAAGTCTGCCTTTTTCCCAGGCAACTGGGACCAAAGGTGTGTAGCAGATTAAAAATCAAATAAATTTTCTATCCTGCCTTTCTTCCACCATGGAACTTAACACAGTGTAGACAGGCTTTCCAAGAGGTTTTCCATGCAGGCACTGACCACACCCTGCTTAGCAGCAACAAAGGAGCTATTACCTGTGTTCTCCAACCATATTCTGTAATTTATGTAATCCCTCTCCTTCAATGCAATGTTTCATAGAAAGAGCTACTTTTGTGGCTTGAACTGGGTTTTAAACTTTTCTGAGTCCCTTTTTCACACAGTTCTGAACATTGCCTCTTTTTGTCTTGAAGGAACATGGCAAAAGCATTCCCTTATCTAGACTTGGTGAAAATAGGAACGAGCCTCCAACTAGCTCTGGAGTCCTCATGTCACATGCACAAACTGCGATTTCTGACAACAAACGTCGACAATGCATTCGAGGAAGTGCTGCAGGCTTACTTCTAGGCTGGAGATGCTTTCAAATGATGTGCCAGGGCTAAATGCCAGGGCCTCAAGGTTAACGACAGTGAAACTCAATCGGAATGACTGATTAAAGAATGAAATGTTTCTAACAATCAATGATTCGTCCTAAACCATTTGAAGAACAACCCCCCCCCCGTTCAGTGAGCACTGCAGCTGTCAAATGGACTGCAGTCAGATGAAGGACAAAGAAGAGACCGAAAACTGTACTTTTCTTTCACATGTACATTTACAGATACCCATCCATAGTCTTACCCATAGCAAATTTGGGGCTGAGGTAGAGGGAGACTTAACCTTTCCCTCAGCACCATTTCCCCAGTACAATTGTCTCTGTCTCTGAGATGATATTGGCTGCTATGGGGGAAAAGATGGGTGTGAGAAGGTTGCTTTATTGGGACTAGATGTAGCTTGGAAGACATTTCTGTTGGGAAAACTGCCTTGGGAAGGAAGGGCTTATTGTGCTTGTCCCAGCACCATAAAAAAAAGGGGGAAAGGTTTCCCCTTGCTTGAAAGCCCAGTTGAATCTGACTCTAGGGAGCGGTGCTCATCTCAGTTTCTAAGCCGAAGAGCCAGCGTTGTCTGAAGATGTTTCCGTGGTCATGTGGCTGGCATAACTAGACGCCAAGGTGCACAGAACGCTGTTACCTTCCTACTGAAGTGGTACCTATTTATCTACTTGCAGTTTCTTGCTTTCGAACTGCTAGGTTGGCAGGAGCTGGGACCAAAGATGGGAGCTCATTCCATCACGCAGCACTAGGGTGTCGAACTGCCATCCTACCAGCCTTTTGGTCTGCAGCTAAGCATCTTAACCACTGAGCCACCGCGGCCTCGTCCCAGCACCATAACTCTGGTGCAAATTGCCCTCCTCCCTATGGCTGATTTTTTAAAGTTGAAGATCACACTGAGTTCCCAGCACCATAACTCTGGTGCAAATTGATTTTTTAAAGTTGAAGATCACACTGAGAAATCTCCAGGGCATGCCTGAGAAGGTCTACTCAGAAGTAAGTCCAATTTTATTCAATGGGGCGTAGTCCCAAAAAAGTGGTCCCTTGATGAAAAGAAAAAAAGTTGGGCCTCCAGGCCAAGAATAATAAACTGAATTAACACTAATCCTAAACAGAGTTACTTTTTTGTAAGCCCATTGGCTTCAATGGGTTTAGAAAGGTGTAACTTGGCTTAGGGTGGTACTGCCATTTATCTAAGAAGTCCTGCATTATGCTTCCCTCTCTTATTGGTGGGTAAAAAGCACAACTAAAGCAACCATCTTGGTTGCTATGGGCTGCAGTCCTTTTGTCTTCTGCACAATCCAAAAGCCAACCAGTGCAGCAAATGAAAAACAAACCAGGGAAAAGGTCCAAAGGGGCGAAAGAAATGTTTCATCCACTCATACTGTTTACTCGCATCGGCAATTTGTAATCGGTATTGGCAACAATATTGTGCAATTACTTCTTTTACTTCCACTGAGTTGTGGAGCTGTTCTCCCTGCAGGAAGCCTTCGAGTGGGGAAGCTGGCGTTGGCGGAAACAGACAAGGAGTCCTGCCCTGAATCTATTAGCTGTAATGAACAGGTAGGAAGGAACAGGTGGCTGGTTGTGTGACGCTGCACAACATAAATTGCAATCGAAATGCGATCTGCGGATTTGCATGAAACGGTTCCTCGGGCTTTCCTGACTGAATTTGAGAGGAGAGGAGAGAGAAATGTACAAAACCCCATCCGTATCACCAGGCATAGCTAAAGGAAAGAGAGGATGCGATCTGCCTCTTGGAATGGAAGCCCACACATTGATGTTAATGGAACTGGATTGCAACCAGAGCATCTTTGCCAGTGCGAAAATGCCAGAAGGCTGCAGTTTTAACGTTGAGTTTGGATTACACATTGTTGTCATATAATAAGTACAGTTTTGGGAGCATTAGCTGTGCATATTTTCTTTCTTTCTTTTTTTTTGCTTGAAATGACATGGTTTTTCTTGGTTTCCTTTCGAATCACAGATAGAGGAAGCTTGCAAATTTCTTAATAAGGCAATTACATACAGACAAAGATTAGATCTTGTGGCACAATAGATTCCCCCCAAAAAACTTTTTTCATTCAGGGCCTTTTTTGATATTTCACTGTCACCAGACAAAAACCCTGAATAGTAATGTGACAAGTCTATTCAGGAGGCGACAATATGAATTTTCTTAATTGCGCTCACTTGTGTGCTGCGTAAACTGTCACTTAATATTTTTTGCCTGTTTTGAAAAAAGTGGAAAGAAAATACTAGTTACGAGTTTAAAAAAATGCCATTGAACCAGTGTGAAATCTTCATTTTTGTTCTTAGCAAGCAGAAAGAAATTTCATTGAAGTTTTCCTCCACCAACAACCATCCTGTCTCAGGATTCTAAATGCCCATCTTCATTTAGTCATGTATTGTGTTAGCTATGGGGGAAGGCTAACTGCATCTCACAAGCAGCCAAATCTGAAAAAGAGTCCAATGTGGTGGGTATGGAAAATGACAGTATTTTGGGATTGTACTTCATGTTTAACCTTTTAATAGCTTACTTGGGAGTATATATGATGACAATTCAGAAGTTTCAGGGGTCACAGAGTCAGGTTTTGAGCACCACAATATGTTTTGTGTGTAACAAGTGGGTGACTTTACATTTACATATTAATTTTATTGTAATATATGTTATATTTCCAGACATTTCTACTCTTCTATATTTCTCTATAATAGACCATGCAAATATAGTTACTAAACTTACTACAATATGGGGAAATCAAACTGTTTTCCCATGAATAAATCACTGTAACTAAAGGCATTTAAACTGTATGTTAGATGTATCTTCATGTGTTAGGACAGACGATGTAGTAATATAAGTCAGGGAGGGAGGCGGCATGGTTTACCCGAGTGTTGTTTGATCTCAGAAGCTAAGCAGGATCAGTACTTGGAAGGGAGATGAATTAGGGTTGCCAAATTCCAGATAGTGGCTGGAGATCTCCTGGGATTACAACTGATCTCCAAGAGACAGAGATCAGTTTCCCTGGAGAAAATGGCCACTTTGGAAGGTGGACTCTATGGCAGGGGTGTCAAACATGCAGCCCGTGGGTTGGATCAGGCCCCCAGAGGGCTCCTTTCCGGCCTGCAAGGAACTGTCTGTCTCCTGCTTCTTTCTCCAGTTCTGCTGCTGCTGCTGCATCATGGCTTGTTTTATGAGATTCTCTTAGTCACCCAGGAAAGATAGATAGGCAAGCTTCTGTTCCCTGCACTGGCTGAGGCTCCTCCCCTTTCTTCTCCCAGGGGGAGGGAGGGAATGAGCCAGAGCTCGCTTCCAGGCCAGGCTGCCTCAATCACACAGGAGACAAAGACAAGCCTTTCTTCTGCTTCATTGGCTAAGGCTCCTCTCCTTCCTCCTGCCTTGTTTTGCTTGGCTGCCTCAATAGCATGGGAGAAATACAAAGCATCTTTAAGACTAACAAAGTTTTATTCAAGGTATGAGTTTTTGTGTGCCTTGCTACAGAGTGTGTTTTGTTGGGCTCACTGTGCCAGGGCTCTCCTGGGTGTAATTGGGTTCCCTCCCCCTTTTCACTGTATTTATGTCCTCATGATCCAGTTTTTCACAGTAGGAAAGCAGTGAACTATTGAGATGAGAAATAACAACAAGCCAGTGAGGTGGATTAGGCTGAGAGAGTGTGTCCAGACCAAGTTCACCCAGGACATTTCCTTTGTAGGTTGGGGATTTTGAATCTAGACTTCCCATATAGTAAGCTGATACTGACCACTATACATTGCTGTCTCTCTGTTCTTTCATTGCCTCATAGTAGTTATTTCTCTGGGGAATATAGTTTTGTAGTCTGTGTCAGGATGCTTTCTCGTGTTCTTGACCAGCACATGAAGCAATGTACAGAAGCTCGCAATACCTAGCCATTTCATGTTTTCCCCTGGGTCCTAAGCTCAGAATACTGAGCATGAGATTTCTGTGATGAATGTCAATAAATCAAAAGTTGGGTTGAAGCTTACAGATACACACTTGAACAGCATATTCAAGCTTGCTACAGCACAGACATTTTGATGCAATAATTCAGAGCAAGAGGTGTCCATTATCAGAGACTGTTAAATAAACAAAATATTGCAAGAGTGCTAATGTTTTAACCATGTTTTATTTAAAGTTTCTGTCCTTTATAAAGTTTATATCTCCACTACCTGGGATTACATTTTATGACATGCATGGCCTGGCCCAACAAGGTCTTATTTATGTCCGATCCAGCCCTTATAACAGTTTGACACCCCTGCTCTATGGCATTATATCCCACTTAAGCCCCTCCTCAAACCTCTCCTCTTCAGGCTCCACTCTCAAAATCCCCAGATATTTCCTAACCTGGGGTTGACAACCCTAGAGATTACCAAGGAAGCCCCTGCAGAGGAAGGCAATGGCAAACCACGCCCACTTCTCATTTGCCTTCAAACCCCCTTGCTGGGGTCTCCATAAGTTAGCTGTGACCTAACAACACTTTACACAGACAATACAAGATATCTTTTGAAAATATATCAATAGAATACTTCAAATGAACAGAATGGGTTTTTTAAAAAATGTTAGCCTGAACTAGGATTGCCAGGTTCTCCCTGGCTACCAGTGGGGTATGGGGGGGTTGGGTTGCCAGATCCAGGTTGAGAAGATCCTGGAGATTTGGGGATGGAGCCTGGGGAAGATAGGGACCTTAGTCCCTTAGCAGATGGTCACGGAACCTACCAGGGGAGAGGCGATCCTTGATTTGGTCCTAAGTAACACTCAAGACCTGGTGAGAGATGTAAAAGTGATTGCACCACTTGGGAACAGTGATCATAATGTTGTTGAGTTCAACATTTGTACAAATAGGGAATTGGCCAAAAAGACTCACACAACCACTTTTAACTTTAAAAGGGGTAACAAAGAGTGATTAACACTTGGAATTCACTGCCACAGGAAGTGGTGGCGGCTACAAGCACGGACGGCTTCAAAAGGGAATTAGATAAGCATATGGAGCAGAGGTTCATCAGTGGCTAGTAGACACAAGGTATAGATAGGGACTCTGGGGCAAGTGATGCTCTGTATCTTGGTGCTTGGGGGGGGTCAACAGTGGGATGGCTTCTAATGTCCTGGCCCCACTGATGGACCTCCTGATGGCACTGGTATTTCTGGCTACTGTGTGATACAGAGTGTTGGACTGGATGGGCCTTTGGCCTGATCCAACATTGGCATCTCTTATGTTCTTATGTTCTTAGAGGGGTACAATGCCATAGAGTCCACCCTCCAAAGCATCCATTTTCTCCAGGGGAATTGATCTCTGTAGTCTGGAGATGAGCTGTAATTCCAGGGGATCCCCAGGTCCTGCCTGGAGGCTGGCATCCCTAGCCTGAACAGAGGTTTGTATTTTCCAAGAAAAGGCACTGACATATATTTTCCAAGAAAAGGCACTGACATTACTGTTCACATGCATACACACACACACTTTGCCATCACATGCTTTTTTGTGTGCTCTTTTGCAAACACGCTTCAACAGCTTGTGGCCATATTTCTGGAAACTGTGACCACTTCATTTGCTGTTACGCCAATCCATCCCCATTTATTGGATGTGGGGACACACAGACCCCATTCTTATAAGGAGAGCCCTGCCAGATCAGATCAACTGGCATATCCATTCCAGTAATTTGGTGCCCACAGTGACCAACCAGATGTCCCCAGAAGGTCCACAAGTAGGGGAGAAAAGTGGGAAATACATTTTCAGGGAAAAAATGTTTTCTATTCACATTCGCTACAGCATATATAGTTTTATAAACTGCTACCATGTCCCGCTCCCACATCTTTTACCTGTCCTCCAGCCTCTTGATCATCTTGGTTGCCTCTTTTTTTTTTTTAACCTTTTACAACTCTAAGATACCCTTTTAGGTGGGGCAACCAGAACTGTATGTAATGCCCTTTATTTATTGCTTGACCCCAGATTTGGTTAGCTTGTTCACAGTGTGTGTTGCTTTACTGCTGTACTTCTCTTTGGTAAAAAGCTAGTGTTTTACTTCAATTGGATAAAAGTGATACAAATGCTGTTGTAACCTGATAGATGTCCATCCAAATCTTCCAAGATTTTTTGTCATTGAAAGTTGAAATGCTAGCACCCTGTGAAGGTACAGATTTCTACCAACACTTTTGACTTGTCCATCCATTCCAATGAATGTGCAGGTATAAATTTCTGTCCCCTCCCTCTAGTTATTGGCCATTTTCACATGGGTTATTTGTTGAAGTGAGAGAGTCAGCATGCCTGGACATTGCGGGATGCTACATAAGTCTATGTACAGCGTGATTATCAGCTCATAGTTTACTCGCACACAACAGAACAGAAAATACCGGCCAGATGGCCAACTATAAACAGTGCCCGTGGACCACCCCCAGGTCCCATTGGTGGGTTTAAACTTCCCGCCAAAGTCCCTATTGGTGACCGCTCGAGGTTTCAGGATTGTCTCTTGAGAGTCCCTATTGTCTCCTGAGAGTCAAGCTCTGGTGAATGTCGCTGTCGCCTATTGGCGGTCAGCGGACATAACACTATGTGTGTACTGGTGTTATCTCCTTGAATGGGATACCTCTCTTTGTCTTTACCTGGGAGCTGCCCTCTGATTGCTCCTCTCCCTTTGTCCTCTCACTCTCTGTACATGGCCTTCCATGGAGACACATGTCTCTACAGGTCTCTCCTGTAGAAGCAATGCCCTCATACTCCCACACACATGATGCTGGCCAAGCTGGCCATTTGTGACAGGGAAAGTACTCTTTAGATTAGGCTTCTCTCTCTCCCTTCGACTGCAACCTGAATGTGAACCAGATCTGCTTGAATGAATGTAGGTTTACCTTTTTTGCAATATACTTCTTGGGAGATTTATTTACTGCATTCAGTATCATTTTATTTATTTATCTGATTAGATTTATAGCCCTCCCTCTCCTGTACAACGGGGCTCAGAGCATGTAACGACAATATTCATAAACTAAAATAAAAAAAAAACAATTCTTGCAATAATACTGACACTAATAAGATGGCACATAAGAAGGGAAGCACAACATAGTGCCCCTTCTCGATGGGGAAATAGGTATTATACAGTTAGGTGAATAGCGGATAACAAACAAAGAAAAAGGGGACAGGACACAGGGGGAAGAGGAAAGGAAGGAAGTCAGCTCAGAGAGAAACTACTGCTGTCCTCAGCCATAGGCCTGATGGAACATCTCCGTCTTACAAGCCCTGTGAAACTACATCAAAGCCGCAGGGCCCAGGTCTCACTAGACAGAGAGTTCCACCAGACCAGAGCCAGAGCCAAAAAGCCCCGGCTCTAGTTGAGGCCAACTGAATATTCTTCAGGCCAGGGATCACCAGTAAGTCATTTCCCATTGAGCATAATGCCCTTTAGGTGGTATACCAGGACAGGCAGTCCCATAGATATACTGGTCCCAGACTGTTTAGGGCTCTAAAGGTTAATGCCAAAACCTTGAACCTGATCCAGTAATTGACCTGGAGCCAGTGCAGCTGGCAGTGTACCGGGTGGATATGGGCTCTAGCTGGAGTTCCTGTAAGAACACACATCACCACATTCTGGACCAGTTGGAGTTTCCAGGTCAGCCTCAAGAGTAGCCCTGTGTTGAGTGAGTTACAGTCATCTAATCTGGAAGTGACTGTTGCATGGATCACTGTGGCTAAATCAGGGCGAGGCAGGAAGGGGACCAGTTGTCTAACCTGGTGCAGATGGAAAAAATGCCAGTCAGGCCATATTGGTGATCTAGGCCTCCACTGAAAGGGAGGCATCCAGTATCACATCTAAACTCTTGACTCATGCTTCTATGACTGGGCAGACTCTGCTATATTAATCATATACCAATATTATTTGCACCAGGTTCAATGCTGTTGGGAAGTGTGTCCCTCCACTGCTTCCCTACTGCATTATGGTCCATTTGTACATCTCTTGGGGTTTCCCCATCTCTTCTCTGAGCTTTCCGAAACCTTCTGCTGAGATGCTTTGCAAAAGATTGCAGCAAAGGCTGCCGTGTGGGTGGAAAATTCTGGATCGCCCCATTTCCACTCACGTGGAAGCCATTTTCCCTGCCTGTGACTATTTTTATAGCAACGTAACACTAAAACAATCTGTGTATAATTTTCTGTGAATTACTTGAAGTCATTTTTTAAAAGTAAGGCTTTATCCTCTTTTATTGTGGAGATGTGCCTTTGCCATCCACAACAAAAGAAGCTAGAGACTTACTTAAAAAAAACAATCAAAGCTGGGAATTAACAAAAAAAATGATATACATATTATTATATCAATATAATGATATTCAATTGCCATTGAAAAAAATTGGGGAAAAAAACCTTGGTGGTGTTTGAGGGGGATTGGGACAGGGATCTTATGGGGAAACCAACCATGCTGCGGCAGCAAAGGGGAAACTACACAAGCCAATTCTGATGTAGAAAGCACCATTATTCACAATCTCTCTCTCTCTCTCTCTCTCTCTAAGTGTAACCTACTTCACAGGGTTGTTGTGAGGATAAAATGGGGACAGAACCATGCATGGTACCCTAACGTCCTTGTAAGGAATATATCAAATAATAAACATTGTACTATCTTAAAAACTGGTTTCTGCCATACCTCTTAGGTGAAGAACTCTTCTCCTATCTTCTTCTTCACTGTCCCTTCAGGTTGTTCCAGTCAGTAATCTCTTATAGTCCTGCACTCTTGGACACAATTATCACAGAACCCACAACCACTTAAATGCATCTAATGCAATCTACAGCAAGGCAGCCAAAATGGCTATGAAATTTCTCATAAAATCTTGCAAGTGCTTTGAAGGAACACAGCCCCAAACCAGCTGCTTCCAAGCTACAGTATCTCTTTGCTTCCTTGTATGCATAGGATTAGGATATATCTATCCCTGCCAAACTTTGTCAGTAAGACATTTTGTTGCAGATATGAGATGAGAAGGTTCACAGAAGTAATCTTCATTTGCATGTGTGGTCCAAAAATATTAGCAAGTGCTGCTTCATCATACATTAGACTATCACAGGCAGGGCTGCTGTAAGGGGGAAATGGGGGGGTGCAAAATGTCAGCCCCCAACCTTGGATAGGGTTGCCAGGTCCCCCTGGCCACTGGTGGGGGGTAGTGCTGCCAAATCCAGGTTGGGAAACTCCTGGAGATTTGGGAGTGGAACCTGGGGAGGACAGGCACCTTGGTGGGGTACAATGCCAAAGTGTTCATTTTCTCCAGGTGAACTGATCTCTGTAGCCTGGAGATGAGCTGTAATTTTGGGAGATCTCCATGCCCCAGATGAAGGCTGGCATCCCTACCCCTGGGTTCATTAAGCCAGGCATATAATGTGATTTTATTTTCATATTCTGTTTGGGTTGGGTCTGGGTAGTACAAGGAGGGTCTATAAGCAATCTTTTTCGGGTGGCCTGTGGTGGCCCTTGGCAGTCCTGGTCATAGAGACCTTAGAAGTCATGTCTCTGTCTCTAATGTCTCTAAAAACAGTACCAAATCCAACTTGTTGATGAAGGACTGGGGATGGGGAGTGGGCAGAACCATGGCATCATCTCGTTCAAACTCATGACACAGAAAACAATCACCTTCTGAGTGCAAACAGCTGAAAAGCAGCAAGAGATGTTGTAGCCTAAAACGCGTTGTCCGGTTGTGGGGTGGTGGTGGGGGCTTTCCTTGGATTTTGTAACTCTGTTGTCATAGTGGATCCCAAGCCTTCCTTCCACTGTTCTCCGTTGCGTGGACAGTGCTCCATTATGAATTACATTCCTCAGGGGTCGTTTCATAGAAAAAGAGCTAGGGGAACTCATTAGCATAACTCATTAGCATATGCCACACCCCCTGACATCACCGGAAGTGTGTCATAAGGCCACATCAACTGAATGCGCTCACCTGCTTCGGGAGAGGGGATCAAAGTGTAATACAAGCCTCTTCTGAGACTTGATCACACCAATCTCAACTCTCTCTTGGGTCTTGATGCCTGCTAGTCATTTCCCCTGCCTGGGGGAAGCCGCGTTGGACCAAAATACAGTCCAAACTGCTGTAAGGAACACCCGTCCACCCTGAGCACTTACAGGGTGCATCAAATCACCATTTTACCCCGACCGGAATCAGGGGGCGGGGCTTCGTCATGTGCCCCGCCCCCCGCACCTCACCCGGGGGAACGGCGATCCCCTGCGATTCCCCCCGAATCGACCCCTGACATTCCTCCAGGGCAGTGCAATTTCTCCTCATGTAAAAACTACTGCCTTACATGAGAAGAGAGCACCAAGCGGTGGAGGAAAGTGCTAGGGGGGAGTGAACATTTCCTATTTAATTTCTTTTTGATATTTGAGTATATTTCTTATCAGTAGTTTTGGTTCTTGCCATTGGCTTTTTAGGTTTGATTGTATTGCATACGCATGTTGAACGGTTTTTGTGAGCTATTTGTACAGTATACACACTCTGTTGTTAACAGGGGTAATTTATGTGAAAGGCATCATGCTGACGGATTGAGGTTCAATGTTGAAAAAAATACATATTGTGGGAAACATTTAGGGCAAGTTTATAAGAAATGGCATGAAAAAAAAGCATCACAGGTTCAATTTGCACAAGGGAGAAGCAAAATCAAAGCCGGGAATTTCAAGTCGAAGTGGTGGGGTGGGAGTTCATTCATAACTGCAGCCTCTTAGTTCTTTTTCTGCCAGTGGGGATGACTTCCAGTCATGGATCCCCATTGGGAGAGAAACTGCCGAGGTGGAATAATTTCAGGTGAAAATGGGGGGATAGGAAGAGTTAATTTTGACTTCCCACAAGAATCTTTTTTACTGTTGTTTTATATTTTATCATGTATTATGGCTAATGACCAAGATTAACAGAGCAACTCTAAACAGAGATACACTGTTCTAATTCAACTGGTTTAGAAGGGTATAGCATTATAGGATTTTGTAAACTGCCTCAAGCCACTTCCTGGAAAGGCAGCATGAAAATTCTCAAAATAACTAAATCAGATTGTACTGAAAGAAGCCTACCCATCCCATAATTTCCCCATTGTTTGTAGGCTTCTCCTTTGCCCACAAATACGGCCCAATGTAAAGTACTGGTTTCAGCAAATCTACCAGCAATGATATCTGATCTTTGAAATGAAATGAATCTATCCCCTGCGGAATTACTCTTTTTTTAACCTTAATGTAGGAGGAATGAGTGGCTTTTACAGTAGTCTTTTGTTTGTTTTCAATAAATAAAGCTGGATTCTAGGAAATGGGAGGCGAATCCTCACGTCTGATCTTGCTTCCTCATATTATAGGGCTTGTTTTACATCGTATACATTTTTAATATAATCAATGGGAACTTCAAAAGGTAAAATACTTGTGTATGTAGAAAAGCTTCCTGTCCGTGCTATTAGCCCTCCGTAATGCAATAATGAGCTGCGGTGGCTCAAGTGGTTAAGACGCTGAACTGCAGGCTGTGGAAGGTCAGTAGTTCAGCGGTTCAAGACCCGGGTGCCGCAAGACAGGGTGAGCTCCTGTCTCTAGTTCCAGCTCCTGCCAACCTAGCAGTTCGAAAGCAAGAAATTGCAAGTAGATAAATAGGTACCACTTCGGTGGGAAGGTAACAGCGTTCCGTGCACCTTGGTGTTTAGTCATGCCGGCCACATGACCACGGAAACGTCTTCGGACAGCGCTGGCTCTTCGGCTTTGAAACGGAGATGAGCACCGCAACCCTAGAGTCGGATTCGACTGGCTTTCGAGCAAGGGAACCTTTACCTTTACCTTTAATGCAATAACACTTAAATGCCAAAATGTTCCTTTTTATATTTTTCCAGTACTGGAATCTGCAGCAAAAGCCATTCTTGCCCAAAAGGAGAACAGCAAATTACTTTCATTCTTTTACAGTAGTTGATAATGACTGAAGTAATAAATAATAAAAGCTGAGATCAGTTGTCTGACTTGGAAGTTTTTTTAAAAAAAGCTTCTCCAGGTTGGATAAATTACTGCTGTAATTTATTAGTCATAGGAAGAAGCAAAGAGCTGTTATGTTTCGTATTCTTTGCTCTTTTTGTAGACTAATAACAACAAAGCCCTCACCACCCTTACCACATAACAGAGCCCTACAAAATTTCATTGAACTGAGCATGTGTGTGTGGGCTTCCTTTCAAACAGTAAAGACATTCCCTCCCCCCGTATTAATAGTATTAGAGGAGCCATGAAATTTGCGGGGAACATATTCGGCAGGTAAACATGCCGTTTCCAACAGCCACAGTCACTCATGAGCTGAAGCTCAGATCTTGGCTCATGCTGTTCAGTTCAAGTGGCTTTACAGTTACACAGCAGAGATGAAGTTTCATTTCCCTCTGGCTTGCAGCTGGGGTTGCCAGCCTCCAGGTGGGGGGCTGGAGATCTTGTGGAATTACAGCTCATCTCCAGACTACATAGCTTATTTATTTATTCAAAACATTTTTTCCCACTTCTCCTGGAGATAATGGCTGCTTTGGAAGGTGGATTTTATGGTATTACACCCTACTGAGGTATAGGGTTTCTAGCTCTGGGCTGGGAAATACCTGGATATTTTGGGGGTGGAGCCTGGGGAGGGCAGGGTTTGGGGCAGGGAGGGACTTCAGCAGGGTATAATATCATAGAGTCCTCCCTCCAAGGCAGCCATTTTCTCCAGGGGCATTGATCTTGGATGTCCAGAGATCAATTGTAATAGATAGAGATCTCCAGGTGCCACCTGGGGGCTGCAACCCTACATGAGGTTCCTTCCCTCCCTAAAGCCCACCCTCCCAGGCTCCACCCTCCGATCTCAAAGTCTTTCTGAACATGGAGTTGGTGACCCTACTTGCAGCAGCCTCTTCATCGATGAAATAGGTGGAAGTGATTCTTGCCCAGGGTCATCGACAGTTAGGTCAGGTAATTGAATGATAATAGGAAGATGGGAACTATACATTCCATAAGGCTGTGTAAGAAGGCTCGAGTACAAATTAGCACAGACTTAGATAAACACCAGCACCCAACAACTCCTCCTGTAGTTCTTGATGGTTTATTTTTCCTGGCTTGGGCCTGCAGAGAAATTAGGAGTTCCCTCAGTCAAGCTCTGGGCATTCTCTCCCCTGGTGCAGGCCACACTGACTCGGGAAATAGTTCTAAACAATACCTTAACCGTTAAATAACGATAATAAATATGGATAAATATTTCTTTATAATATCTCTTAAAAGGAAAATTCTAATATGCAATTTCTTCCTGGTAGGGCCGATCCCTAGGGCTGCCAGCTCTCCCCTGGCCATTGGTGGGGCATGGTTGCCAGATCCAGGTTAGAAAAATCCCGGAGATTTGGAGATAGAACCCAGGGAGGACAGGGACTTTAGTGAGGTACAATGCCATAGAGTCCACCCTCCAAAGCATCTATGTTCTCCAGGGGAACCGATGTCTGTAGTCTGGATGTAGTGTTCCGCGGTGATATGCCTCGTCTAGTGAACAACAACACCCAGTTGTTTATAGAACAGCTTTATTTGGTAGAAGGAGATGTCGATGGAGAGCCAAGAACAACATCGCACCGCCTGAGAGTCAACTGACCCTCCCCATTCTATCAAGTGAAACACATCACATTAGACTGGAAAGCCACCTACTTAAAGATACACACACACACCACATCTCTCCCTCTAAAAATACAAAGAATTCAGACTACCAATTAGGAATTAAAAATTCAAACACATGACATTCACAATAGACAATAAAAGTTCACATATCCTGTACAACAAAATACATACGAGCATAGACATTATGGCGTGTATCTTTCTGGAGAAAATACACGCCTACCAACTCAGCCTCTTTTGGAACATATTTTGACAAGTACTGTAACATCCCTAAAAATCTAAGTATGTTATGTGTGTCTTTAGGGGAGGGCATCTCTCTAATGGCCTTAACTTTATCTTCATCTATGGTGACACTGGAGATGAGGTGTAATTCTGAGGGATCCCCAGGTCCCACCTGGAGGCTGGCATCTCTACCTATCCCATAACTGCAAAAGAATTAGCAGTTCCCTCAGTCACATTCTAGGCCTTCTCTCTCCTGCAGCAGGCCAGACTGACTGAGGCGACAGGGCACTCAAAGTTGGTAATACAGGAGCAACTTTACTAACTGCCCATGGTCTTTGACCTTTTGCTCCCAAGGCTCTAAGTTCTAAACTTCTTAATAGAAATTAAACCATACATCAAAGGGTTACAATTGCACTGTACTGTGCTTTTTGAATGCATAAAAGGTAACCTGCTGAAACAGGCTTCAGCTGGTCACAAACAACTGCATGAGAAAAGTTTGGCTCCCTGCTCAGGACTGGTAAACAGAACCTGAGCCAAACTGGTGAATATTCAAGCATACCTAGTTGTAATAACTAAGGGTTTCTGTGATGCCAAAGCTGTTGGCGATGATTGACTAGGTTGTTAAAGAAGGGCAGGGCAGCTCGAGGTTAGACTTAGGCTAGAGTGTTAGGGCAAAAAAAAGAAAACCATGAGCCTGAGGGAACGTAGCACGGGAGGTTGCAAGCAGTTCAGGATATGATTCCAATACTGCTGGATATTGTACAATTGTAATAATTCACCTCATAAATTTTCCTGTCTGGACAGGAAATTTTGGGAGGTGAATGACAGATGATAGCACAATACCCAACAACATGTAGACTCAGTGGTGGTGCTGGTGGACAGTGCCATCAAGTCACAAATGACTTCTGATGACCCCACAGGGTTTTCAAGGCAAGAGACATCCAGAGGTGGTTTGCCATTGCCCGCGTCCATCTCAAGATCCTGGTATTCCTTGATGGTCTCCCTTCCAAATACTGACCAGGGCTGACCCTGCTTAAGTTCCAAGATCTCACAAGATCAGGCCAGCATGGGCTATCCAGGTTCGGGATAGAGTATATTCTAGATTAATAAATTAGTAATAAATCTAGATGCACAGTTTATTAATCTAGAGTACATTCTAGATTACTAAATTGTGTGTCTTGTTCCTGTGCATGTTTGCTTGGCAGTAAGTCCTATTGAACTCAAAGGGGCTTTTGCCAGATATATATTCATAGGATTGTAGCCTAATAATTCTATTCTAAGCAGGCCTACTCAGAATCCTGCTCATGTCATAAGGACATAAGAGAAGCCAATGTTGAATCAGGCCAATGGCCCATCCAGTCCAACACTTTTCAATGGAGCTTTTTCCTATAAAAGTTTTCTTAGGATTGCACTGTTAGTTGCATTTTGTGAAAACACCTTAGTGGTTGTTCAAGTGATCCAGCAGCAGTTAAATTTTAAGTGCTTTTTTCACTTATTATTTTAAAATTTTACCTTTGCAAGCATACAACAAACATACATTGTATATTCTATAGGTAAACCTATGAATTTAAAATCACCAAGAATTGAACAAAGAAAAGCAAAGCAATGCAGAAATAATTAATCTGATAATAATGACAGGTTCAAAAATGTGCTAATATACTATAACATTGTTTTGACTGCACCACTTCTTTTAATGTGTCCTTGCATGTCAATTATTCTAACACCAGAAACCATTGTTCCACAAATTAGGACTTATAATGAATAATCTCTGACAATGAAACTTGATCTGCTGTCTTCCCCATTATAAAATAATCCCACAGTTTACAGTGCCACTGTGTGATGGTTGGTGGATGAACAGTTTCCAATTCCATTCCAATTGGATGCTATTACAGATTTTGCAGCTGTCAATAAAACACCAATTAGCTCTTATCATGGTGTAAAGGTCAGAGTGTCAGAACAGGATCTCAGAGAGACCTAAATTCAAATCCCCTCTCTGCCATGAAGCTTGGCTGGATAACCTT
>NW_015164207.1:755726-773887 GCF_001447785.1 Gekko japonicus
GCAGGAACTCATTAGCATAATGGGCCACACCCAACAGCAGAAACTCATTAGCATATTAGGCCACATCCCTGACAGTGCAGCTTGTTAGCATATTAGGCCATGCCCCCATGCCTTCCCTTGGCTTGCCTGGGTGCCCCGCAGCTGCAGGGAGCCTGAGCAAGCTGGCCCTTGGACAGGCATGGGGAGGCATTTAAATTCCTCCTCGATCTTTCCAGGGTGCCCCGGGCCCGCCCGCCTCAGAGTTGCCCGTGGGGGGGGGGTTTGCTCTCCAGGCCTTCCCTCTGTAGCCATGCATGCAGAGGTTTTGGCTGTAGTGGGCGTGACCAACTCTGAAGCCAGCCGGAACTCCGTTCCTGTGCGTTCCTGCCCCAAAATAGCCCTGCTTGAGACACAGTCACAATGTCTCAGCCTAACATGGCTGTTGTGAGGATTAAATGAGGAAGCAAGACTGTTATACATGGTGCTCCTTGGAGGAAAAGTGAGATAAAAATGTACGAACCTAGAAAATATATTTCTGAACGACCAAATTCTGTTCTGTGAGTAATTTTATCCATGTGTTTTATGAGCAGGAGTTGCAAAGCTGCAGAGCCACATTTCTGCATCCCTTAAACACATCAGTTTTCAGATTTCTTCTATTCAAAGTGTATTATGTATATAATGCATATTTTGTCTTTGGGTAGAATAAAAAAATGAAGATCCAGAGCAATCTGAGTTTCAAAAATAACTGGCAGAATCTAGTATAATTTCAATATAAATTCCATCTCTTGACCCTTTCCTGACTTCAGGGCCTAAATGTAATTTTTCAGTCATGGCACCTGGGTGCTCCAGAACAAATTTTGAGCCTTATTCACATATTTCATCCTGTTCCAGCTCTTATTAGT
This sequence comes from Gekko japonicus, assembly GCF_001447785.1. Taxonomy (NCBI): domain Eukaryota; kingdom Metazoa; phylum Chordata; class Lepidosauria; order Squamata; family Gekkonidae; genus Gekko; species Gekko japonicus. The sequence continues at coordinate 756,608 of NW_015164207.1, forward strand.
TTCCCAGATCCAGCTGGAAGAGGAAGGCATTGACTTTGGTAGGTGATACTTAATGCCTAACTTATCCAACTGTGGTTCAGGATGCCCTCTGGAGAACAGCTAGACACCACTAGCAGATGTTGGGCAAAGAGGTGTGATAACATGGCATAGCCACTTTTGAGAGAAAGAAAGGAGACTCCCTATTTATGAGCCTGCTTTGAAGACCCATCATTGTTCCATATTCAATTATCTAAAGTGCCCATTGCTTTATTCATTAACTTCTATAAGGATTTATGTAAACCTTTCCATTCCAGAATACTGAAAGCAACAACAAAATACACACTAGAAATGTAGCTGTTTCTGAAAGCTTTAGAGTAGAAATGATGCCACCGTGGGGTTTTATTTGTTCTTGTTGTGCTGTGGTTTTTGATCTGATTCTCATATTGAATTTTACCTGTTCTGTTTTTGTGAGCTGCCTTGGGCATGTTTCTTCACAGAAAGGCAACATAGGAACTCACTAAATGAATTTTAAAAATAGCTATGGTTGCTCAGCAGAGGAAATAAAAAAAACTAACTTAAGACAGCAGACTAGCCCTTCGATAAAATTGTTCTGGCTGGTGCATTGTAATGTTCTTTACTTGTCATGATATGACGTGATGCCTTACTGTTCACTGTGTTTGATGTCTTATTGTTATTTATTCTGTTGCGAGATGCCTTGTAAATGCTTGTAATGGACTGGAGGGATACATTAAAATAAATAAATTAATAACTGCCTGCCACGGATAAGATGCCATTCTGAATAGGACATGTTTTAATTTTCTTCAACCTCCGTGCAACAGACATTTGAAATATTTATTCCTACAGGAAATCTGAGGGATGGTTTCAACGTTGTCTGAGAATCATTCACCTTCTGATCCAAGAACAATTCAGAGATTTAACTGCAGACAGACAAATGTAAGTCACAATAGCAAATGGTACATTTCCCAAGCAGATATTTATGAATAAATGAAATCTATTAACTACAGTTTCTAAACGGCAATGAAGCAGCAACTTTGAGCAGGACCTAGATTGAGGATCAAAGGAGACATAACATTGTTCGTTGAGTTGTGGTTGGGTTTCCTCTACCCAATTTGTGTTTCCTACGTTCACACAGCAGTTGCCATTTTAAAGACCACAGAGAGCCCCTTTCTGCTTAAAACTATGGTATGGGGGGAAAGAGGGGCTCCTACTGCCCCACACTGATCTTAGAATCTGAAATAACCCTGACAGGGAAGTATTTATATAATTTTGGAGCAGCATATGGAGTATTTGGAGTATGTACCACTCCCAAGTTACACAAATAACCCTGTTGGGGACCATTTCAGCTTCTCAAAATGACATTGGGGGGGGGGCGGAAGCCCATCCTCCATACCACAGTTCCAAGCAGATGAGGGCTCCCTATTATCTTTAAAATGACTTTCCCTGCAGTTCGTGTGTCGTGCGGCAAATATAAATTGGGTCAGGGAAAGCCAGATACAACTCACAAAAAAGTGTAACATCTGGTTTGGCCCTGAGAAAGTATGTGTCCATCAAGATTTCACCCATTCCAGGCTAAGTAACCTAAAGGCAGAAGCAGAAACATTGCTCTCCCCAGATCCAGGTAGAACAGAGGCTGCTGAAACTGGAATGCATTAATTCCATATCCCAGGAAGAGAAAAAGCATGGTCTGCCATGTTTTGATTCATGTATGGAGAAGTCACAGGGTATGAAAGTGCACAAGGTGGCAACTTTGTTGAAACTGGTCTGAGTTTGGTGGCTGCCTGGATGGATGACTACCCAGCACAGTTCCCTCTAAGCCATGTTAGGGGGCGTGGGTGCACAACATTTCAGAGGCGAGCTCAGAGGATTTCTATTCAGCTCACAACCAAGCTTCCAGAGGATACAATGAAGGATGGGGGCACCTCCTTCTGGGGCCCATAGAATTAGACCCCCTTTATCACACTTGGTTTTTTTTTAGGAGAGGCACCAGCAGCTATGCTGCAATTTTGGTGCCTCTATCTCAAAAAACTGCCCCCCGAGCCCCAGATACCCCTGGATCAATTCTCCATTATAGCCTATAGGGCCCATTGACTATAATGGTCCCCACAGGCTATAACTGAGCCAGGGAAAAAAAGTGTTTTTTTTTTTTTTGCACATCCCTATTTTGCCCTTCAGTATGATTTGTAAGCTGCATTGAGTCTCAGGGGAAAGTGGGATATAAATATCTAAATAAATAAGCAGTTTATGCAGGTTGATAACATTTAAGCAACTTCCTGTTTGTAGGTTAGGCAGCATTCTGACAGTGATTTTTCCACCTCTGTTATACTTGATCTGTAATGCTGGTTGTCATAATTTCACTATATTCACTGTGGGCCCCCCCCAGTGCTGGTATGTTTTCTAAGGCTCAGGACAGGGCAACACTACAAGGCCAGGTCTACCTGTAGGTTCTCCAGAGGCCAGGTCTATCAATATAGTGGAAAGGGGTGGGCAGACCTGTTCTCTGGAGGCCAGGTCTACCAAAATAGTGGACTGGAGCAGGTAGTCCTGTTCTCTGGAGGTAAGGTCCACGAATATAGTGGAAAGGGACAGGAAGACCTGTGTAATGTCTTTTTTTTTTTACATTTTTTGTGTAATTAAATTTGACTTGATTCTGTTTTCTCTTATAATGATTAAATTATTATTAAAATATAGTTTAAATGTGGTTTAAAATAATTCATTCTGAGATTTTACAAGGTTATGGAGATATTCTAAAAAAATTAATTTATGCAATAGTCAAATGTAGACTTGCTCACAACTTTAATGCTACTAGCTTTTTTCATTCATGAGGTAGAATTTCTGCTCACAAGACTGTGGAGCTTAGAGGCAACATTGCTGCCAAGCAATCCCAAGTATGCGGTTTCGAGTCCCATTTAGATATATGCAATAATGCTTGTGATGTCTACATGCCTGCAATATTTCATTCCATTCACAGCAAACCCCTGACCTTTTCACAATATTTCCACATTTGCACACCAAGCTACATTGCTTTTCTCAGTATTTAACTCTCTTAGTAATGCAACACCAAGCAAAAACACATATGGGAGAAAATTAATGTTTATGCAGTGTTAAAAACCAGGGATGTTTGTGAAATCCAATTAGGATGGATTCTGTAACTGAATTTGGGTCCTGCCCTCTCATATAGCTTTTTGGACTGAAACCTGATCTATGAACAGTCTGAGAGAGTTTCCCAGTTTGGGTTCCCATTCCCATTTTCTCCCCCCCCCCCCCCCTTTGTACACAGAAACTTAAAAGCTCTGGGGATGTTTTTTAAAAAAGAAATCTCTTAGATGTGCAGTACTGCAATCCTGAGATTCAGGTATCCAAGAGAAAGCATGTTCGTATTGCTATAAAACCAAAAAGGTGAGAGTCCTTTCAAAATTAATCCTTTGTGTAATGAAATCGTATTTGTAAACCTTTTAAAGAAGTTTTTTGGGGGAGACATGAGAATATTGTGAAGGTGTTCATTTCGTTTCTGTGTTGTATAGGAGTACTACTGCTCTCTTCTGTGCCACTGGAAAAAGAAATTAAGAATTCCTTCAAATTCAGCCCTTTGTGTGCCAAAAAATGGTAATTGTTTTAGTTTTCTGGAACACACAGGGCTAGATTTGAAAGAGTTTCAACCCTGACCCAATTTCTTTGGAAAAATAGGGATGAGGGCTTCTTATTCTTTATGCTGTTCTTCTCCAAAGTCTGCTAAAATCTCATGGAAGACCTTTGCAAGAAAACCTTGGGAGAAAAGATCAGATGAATCCTTAACAGGACAAAAATGGGACAATCAACTCATCTTAGGCTGTGGTCAGACATGCCATTTGGTGCATTCAGGAAACACTCCTATTTCATCTGTTGTTTTTTGGACAGAAGTCGCTCGATCAGACATCCAAGCAGGGGTCATTTCGTAGAAAAAGAGCTAGGGGGACTCATTAGCATAACTCATTAGCATATGCCACACACCCTGACATCACTGGAAGTGTGTCCTCCCCACAGCCGGTGGCGACCTCCAGCGGGCACCAGCAGGGAGTTCCAGGCCCCGCCCTCCCGCCCCTCACCCGGGGGGATGGCGTCCCCCCGCGTCCCCCCCCCAAATGACCCCTGCATCCAAGTATATTCCATTTTGCCGTGGGATCAGCCTGTCACTGTGCAATCAAATGGTGCGGAAGGTGAGGGTTTTATTTTTGCCCGCTTTTGCACGTGTATAATTCTTTTTAAATTTTTTATTCGTTTTAAAATAATCATTAACAACAATGAATATCAAAAGCATTAAACAAGCAACAAGAAGAGATAAGGATCAAGTAGCCTCAAAAGTCTATTATGTAACAGTAAAAACTATTTTAACATTTTTGAACATTTATCAACCAATAATGAAGAGTGTGAAGTGTATAAGTGAGGGTGCAGTTTTTGCGCATGCGCTTTCCAACTTCTAGGAGTCAGCTCTCCACTTTGACCACTCACCGATTCTTCCACAGAGTACTGTGATCCCCTTGGTTCACAGTGAGCTATGGTTGCCTGACAAAGATCACTCCCTTTCCTGCTCGCATTCAAAGCTGGCCTAGAGCGGGGGTTATGCAGTTATGTGCATATTGCTAAGCGAGTAAAAAAAATGGTGCCCAGTCGGGATGGAATGAGAAAACCATCCAGATGGCCTGAGAGTGCGCTTGAGTGATCAGACTTGGGATATTCTATCTGTGGCCCGTCAGCAAGTGTTAGGACCGGAGTTTCCCAGCTGTCTTTTTATTCCATTTCACAGGTGCACCAGGATGGCGTACCGATGACTGCGGAACCTTTCACAGATGTTGCTGACTGATCATACACTTTAGATCCATCAGGCATCAGCTTTGAAGTTGTATCTAAAGGCACATCTGACTCTTAGAGGAAAATCCCTGATACACCACAATCATTAGTGAAATGTATACATTTTCTTAAAATAAAGAATGGACGTCCTACCAGAATTCACTAAAAATCAAACTGTCCCTCTGATTTTTCTACTGCAATCCATTCTTCAAGTACAGGAAATGGAATGAATGGCGCAATCCTAAACTGAGTTACACTGTTCTAAACACATTGATCTCAATGGATTTAGAAAGATGTAGCTCTGTTTAGGACAAAGTTTGAATCCAGTGGCACCTTTAAGACCAACAAAATTTTAATCAAGGTATAAGCATTTGTGTGCAAGCATACTTCTTAAGTTATGCATCTGAAGAAGTGTACTTGCATACAAAAGCTTATACCTTGAATAAAATTTTGTTGGTCTTAAAGGTGCCACTGGACTCAGATTTTGTTCTGCTGCTTCGGACCAATATGGCTACCCACTTGAATCTATCTGCTTAGGATGACATTGTATAACTTGTTCATTAATGATTTGGAGTTGGGAGTAAGCAGTGAAGTGGCTAAATTTGCGGATGATACGAAGTTGTTCAGGGTGGTGAAAACCAGTGAGGATTGTGAGGCACTCCAAAGGGATCTGTCAAAGTTGGGCGAGTGGGCGTCAACATGGCAAATGGGGTTCAATGTGGCCAAGTGCAAGGTGATGCACATTGGAGCCAAAAATCCTAAATATAAATACACGTTGATGGGGTCTGAACTGGCAGAGACTGATCAAGAGAGAGATCTTGGAGTTGTAGTAGATAACTCACTGAAAATGTCGAGACAGTGTGTGACTGCAATAAAGAAGGCCAATGCTATGCTGGGGATTATTAGGAAGGGTATTGAAAACAGATCAGCCAATATAATAATGCCCCTATATAAATCAATGGTGAGACCTCATTTGGAATACTGTGTGCAGTTCTGGTCACCACACCTTAAAAAGGATATTATAGCTTTGGAAAAAGTGCAGAAAAGGGCAACTCGAATGATAAAAGGGTTGGAACACTTTCCCTATGAGGAACGGTTAAGGCGCTTAGGGCTCTTTAGCTTGGAGAAACGACGACTGAGGGGTGACATGATTGAGGTTTATAAGATTATGCATGGGAAAGAGCAGGTAGAGAAAGAGGTACTTTTCTCCCTTTCTCACAATACAAGAACTCGTGGGCACTCCATGAAATTGCTGAGCGGTCGGGTTAGAACGGATAAGAGGAAGTACTTCTTCACCCAAAGAGTGATTAACACTTGGAATTCACTGCCACAGGAAGTGGTGGCGGCTACAAGCATGGACGGCTTCAAGAGGGAATTAGATAAGCATATGGAGCAGAGGTCCATCAGTGGCTATTAGCCACAAGGTATAGATAGGGACTCTGGGGCAAGTGATGCTCTGTCATCTTGGTGCTTGGGGGGGGGGTCAACAGTGGGATGGCTTCTAATGTCCTGGCCCCACTGGTGGACCTCCTGATGGCACTGGTATTTCTGGCCACTGTGTGATACAGAGTGTTGGACTGGATGGGCCTTTGGCCTGATCCAACATTGGCATCTCTTATGTTCTTATGTTCTTAAGATGGGGAGGGGCAGTTCTTCTAAAGGGTTTTGCACACTTTTTGATCTGTACAAACGATAAGAGGGCATGATCTATGAGAAACTGATATTTCTGATCAGTGCAATTCCAGATACAAAATTTCAGTAAACAAGCCTTGTTCTTTGCACGTATGTAGATGTAATGCCTGTATTACAGAGGAGAACATCTAAAAACAAATCCTATGATATAGATCATTTCAGCAGGCCTTTTTCTATGTCAGTAAAAGCTAAGTGTTGTGGGACATGTGATTAAATGCATTTGTATGATGTATTTTAGCTAGGTAATTTTGCAGTAACTTGTCACTTTTCTGGTTAATTTCATTGCCTCTATTAGTTCAGTGATAAATTTCAGTGTGGCTACAATTTCTGCTCTGTGGGGAAAGGCATTAATTTAGAAGAGGCTATTACCAGAAAGGTTTCTGACTGAATAAACAACATCCGTTGTAACTCCTAGCTTGGATAGATTTCCAGGAGTAGTACTACGCCAGATTTGTCAACCTCCCTTTCCCCAACACTTAATTCCTGGCAAACAATTTCACACTTTTTAAAAAATGCAGAGGATTCATTTTGTGGGGTTTAAACATGTTTTTAAAAATGTGCATCCTTAATTTCAGCTGCATCCCAAATAAGAATTACCGTCAGGGTGCAAAGACTTCCATAAGATTCAGTAATGCATTTTTTGGGGGGCATATGTATCATGCGATCACACCTGAGTCTCATGTGCTATGGTTAAGTCCTTGGCTGCAGTCCTACCTAAGGCCTTTTATGCATGCACTGTTTACAGCAGAGAATCCCAGCAGTCAAGTCGTTAAGTTTGACTTCAGATCTGTTTGCCTGCCATTCGTACCATTCTTTTCTCTTCTGTTGTATTTATTCTGTTTTATTCTGCAGCTACAAGGAAAAACCACAGTTTTTCTTAATTGGGGTGGGAACATCACTTGTGACATGTGGGGGGTGGTGTCCAAAAGTTTTAATTTTTTTTTCACACAATTGCCCTTTTGCAGGCGTACAGTAGCATCAAGTAAGCACCTCCCATTTAAATCCTCATGATTCAGTTCTTTGAATCAAAAGGAAAATGAAGGAATGCAGGCAAACTTTACAAATTAAAGATCCTGAAACTGACAAAGCTTTAGTTGAAACCTACTAGAGGAGCTGCGAAGCTGCCTTTTCTTATTGCCAAGCCCCATCCATTTCATAGGTTGCGAAGAGGTGTCTCAGACAGCTTCCAGTGAAGCAAGTTTTCTCCCTGTAATTTCCCCTCTCAGATACCTGAGATTAGCGATATTTTCATATTAGTAGACTAATGCCCTTAATTATTTTTTTTTAATGTCAAACAACCAGATGCCATTGTAATGTTAGGCTTGTTTCTGGAGACTGGCAAAATGGTTCCCCTTTGTTCACTGAAGCATTAAAGGGAAAACAGCTGGGTGTCATCAGCATATTTTAAAGCTTTGGGCTTCCCATCCCAATATATGTCTCTCTTTACATCCCATGTCATTTTCATTCTGCGCTGATGATCCACCCCCCTTATTTTGTTTGCAAGTGCAACCAAAATCTTTTTTTTTTGGCAACTGGGGATTCTGAAATCTTTTTTTTGCACTGGGAATGCTGTTGGAAGGCAACACCCTCCCCAGCTGAGTTCTCCCTGCAGGATCAGTTCCTTGGCACCCTCTGTTGGGCAGTCTGGTTTAAATCGGGCTGCCCAGCAGAGCCGCAGCCAGTCCTGCAGGGAGAGTTCTCCCTGCAGGATGGGCTCCTTGGTGGGCTCTGTTAATTCAAAAGCATACATAACTTGCACACTGATGAATGGTAGAAGAGGCAGAGTGGGTGGAATGACCTCCATGTGGGTGGGGGAGTGACCTTCCAGGGCCAGCAAAGGGGCACGGGGCAAAGATTCAAGGGAATATTATGCTTTTGAATTAACTTTGGCTTGGAATGTGAAGCAAGAAAAAAAAAATCGGTGCAAAAGTACTCTCAGAAAATGCGGGGAAACAGTGACCAGAAAGTGAACTGAGTGCTGAAGGGGGGGAAATCAATGTAGAATGGAAAAGAAAACCCAACAGACATGGTGACCGCAAGCACTTTTGCATAAAAGGCCTAAATCTACTTGGAAGCTGAAATCGGAGGTATTTGCTTTAGAATAAGACCCATAGGATTGACCTGCTTGATGGACTCCTGCCACTCAAGGGTTAATTTTTAACAGCTGATAGAACGTTGTAGGGGATTCTGGGACACATCAATGGAATATATCCTGCCAAGTTTATCGGTTTGATCCAAAGCACCACCACTGGAGTGAAGCTGGCAGAGCAAGACTTCCTCATCTCCCTGCCCCCTCTATAGCCTACTGAGCCCCCTCCCCAAATTCTGCTTCTATGGGGGATCAGAGGACCCTCTGAAACATCATGGGGGCAAAGTGGGAGGCTAGAAACATAGCCCTTCCTAGAAGAAGTACATTTCTGCTGGTGGAACAGCACCTTTGGATCCAGTCTTTAGTGGATTCATTTTATGCCATGAAGCTGCAGTCCTATGCAGACTTACCTCGGAGTGAATCCGAATGAAAGCTGTGAGACTTAACTTCTGAGTAAACATGAGTAGGCTTAGCCTGTAAATCAGTGTTGCTTGTATACAAGGTCCCAGGACTTGCAATCCCGCTACAAGTGTCTAGCTTTTCTCCTCAGGGCATCCTGAACCACAGCTAGAGAATTTAGGTGTTATAAGTCAGTTTGTGCTCAATGATAGCATGGATTCCTCAGATGAAGAGCTGCCTGCAGCTAGCTCTCAGCCAGTAATTGAACAATCGGCTGCAGGTTGAGAGCAACAAGATATCAGGTTACACCTGATCAAAAGTCACAGCCTACAGCTGAAATGGAGCCAATGCCATGTAGCTCTGAAGCAATAAACAAGGCTTCAGAAGCCACTCCCAGCCCATCCAGCTCACCCACACCCCTGCAGCACTGATGTTGTCAGAGGTGAACTGAGTTGCAGGAAAGGAAAAGGAGTGCAAGACTCATGGCCTGTGGTCAGCTGTCAACTGACAAGATGGATGAGTAGTTTCAGGATGATTGCCAAGGAATTGGCTGGGAGTTTAGCTTGCTAAGACTTGGTTATATAATCATCTGGGAGAAGCTGCAGTTTTGTGGACACAACAAGTATACACTGTTACTGAATCACTGACCTTGCTGTTACTGGGCCACTGGAAATTTGACCCTTGGACTGGACCTGACTATTGGCTTTTGTGGAATACCTGACCCTGGACTGGACTTGCTGCCTGGATCTTTTGACCCTCAACTGGAACCCCTGACTTTTGGACTGGACCCTGGTTACTCTTGCAACCTTGCCTGTAACCTGCCCTACTGAACCCCAGCCCTTGTCTCCTGGGAGGGATGCATCAGTATACTAGGCATTAAGATCAACTACCACAGTACATGGGGCTGATTGTGGTTAATAAGACAAAGTCTGAGTCCAGTGGCACCTCTAACACCAACAAAGTTTAGTTCTGGCTATAAGCTTTTGTGTGCATGCACACTTCATCAGATACATTGAAAAAGAATCTATTTCTTAAAGGTGCCACTGGACTCAAACTTTGTTCTGTTGCTGCAGACCAATATGGCTATCCACCTGAATCTATCTGCAGTTAATAAAGTTATACACCATTTGCTTTTCAGAATTAGGGCTTTAAAAACTCAGCACGTGAAAACTTTACAATTTTGAATACATAACATCACAGGGGTTTTTTTGCAGAAAGTTTATTACAGCAATTTTTTAATGTTCTGGGTGAGTGCTGGTAACTGAACAATGCAACTGTTGCAGCAGTAGTAGCAAACGTGCTTGAAGGAACCTGGAGGAAGTATTGACCTGATATGCTCTTGGTGATGGAGAATTTGTCATTTCAAAGTGGAATTTGGATAAACGTTTGAATATGTTCTATCCAGTACTGCAAATCTCATAACTATATGCGTTTTCATTCAGTATTTATTGTGATTCAGACTTATAAAGGTTTCATTTGGACACACCATATTTGCCTTAAGCTACAGATTATTCTGACTATTTTAACCCCATTTTAAATATTAAAATGTGTTCAATATAGGAAGTCTCAAATTGTCACTTAATTTTTTTCCCTTTTCTTGTATTTCCTACTTGGCTGTTCACTATCTCTGTCTCTGACTAATTCTCATTTCTTATCCACAGGTTCCAGACTCTCCCAAGGTAACAGTATATAAATACATTTACTTAAGTAAATTTAAAAATCCACATGTTAAAACAGCAAAATAACGTCAACCTTATAAACTTATAAAAAAAGTAGTAAGAAAAAGAACACATGTCCCCATCCCCCTAGGTGGGGTAGAATGTTTTAAATAAAATAATTAACTGGCAACAGATGGCTGCTATTGATGTATTTTTAAGGGGAAGACATTATACAACAGAGGGGCCGTTTCGAAAAGGCCCTGCATCCATAAAATGAAATTCTAGCTTCTACCTATGTCCACATGTGATCAGGACGCAGCAATCAATATTTTGATTACATTCAGGTTTGATTACTGTAATGTGCTCTACGGCTCCGGTCACACGGGCAGGAAACTGCGGGGGGGGGAAGCGTGGCTGTTTGCCCCGGGACAAACTAATGCGCGGTTAAGCGATCAGACCTCCTGTGGAGGTTCTGTGGAGGTACCGTGGAGGTTCCGTGGGTAGGGAGAGGTGCCGATCACAGAACACGCCTGCGCACAACGAAGAAGCGTGCGGTGCGGCAAACTGGTTTTCTTTTTTTGTGTATACGACGAATGCGCGTGATCCGTTCGGGGCGTGTGCGCATCCACGGAGACTTGGGGGAAAAAAAACCCTTTTTCGCGAAGGGGACATGGGCGGGCGTCGGATGCCACCGGAAACGCGATCAGACGCCCGCCCTTGCCCCGCGGTTTCCGGAAACTAGTACCTCTGAGGTACTAGTTTTTTGCTGCGTGTTTTCGGCAGGAAGCCTTGGTTGTGCCACGGAAGTGCTACGCTTCCCAGATGTGCTGGTGAGATCGCGCCCGGAAAATCCGCCTGTCTTCTGTCTCTCTTGCGTGGCTAATGTTCCGTGTGATCGCAGACAAAATAGGGCTGCCTTTAAAAACTGTTGGAAATTTCAGTTGAATCAGTAAGGTTCCTGTCAGGGACACAGGGATTGTATTACCCTCACGCTGAAAGATTTGTGCTGACTGTCCATCTGTTTCTGGGTACAATTCAAAGTGATAGTTCTTACCTTTAAGGCCCTAAAAAGGTTGGGGGCAGAAATACTGCCTAGCCTGCCTCCTAAGATCTGCCTCAAAAGTCCAGAGATGAGTTGGGTGGCTATCAGAGATAGGTTTAGTGAGCCATGGCAACTCACCTGTGGAATGCCCTTTGCGATGAATTGACCTCCAAAACCAGATGTTTAGTGCATCATATTCAGAGAGCTGGGAGATTAGGGGTTAATGCCTCACTGTAAAGCACAGTTTGACAGGCTGCTGCCTGTGTGCACCCTCTTCTCTCTGATTGGTCAATGCCAGATGAGGAGATTTATAGAAGTCTCATCAGAGGGAGTTAGTTGTCATTTGGACTTTGGCTGCACTTGCCAGTCAGGAGGAGTGCTTGTGTCAGTCTGAGGGAAACAGACAAGTTCACTTGGGAAGTGAAGGGACACAACTCCTAATCTTTAGTGTGTATCTTTGCATTTGAGGGAAAATTCAGAAATCAGAACGTCAAGTCTAAGTGTCAGCCTCAGCTGAATTCCATTTATTCACAGTCTCCAGAACTGGGGTTTAGGTTTGACAGAAGATACTGGAAAGGAGGTTGAAAACTGCCAGTCTAGACAAACAGAAAGGGATTATCACTCCTAGAAAGAGAAGGATATTTCTTACCGAGTTATTCAGAGGGTTCAGCTCAGAAGTGACCCCTGGTTTGTGTGACAAAGGAAATGGTCTTAGACTCCTCAAGATCATAAAAGGGAAAGTTATAATCCCACAAGGGAAGTATTTAAATACAGGAAGAAAGTACTAACTTCCAGGAAACTAAGGCTGATTTCCCACAAGCACTGCTCCGCGCTCACTCCTCCCTTTTGTCCCGATGGCACGTGTCAATTTCACACAAGCTGCTGTGCGGCTGCATTTCGCCCTGCAGCTTTGCGTGATTTCCCCCACATCTACTCAGTCCTGTTTTTTGAGGATTGACAAACCTCTCACAGTTAAGAATATAAATTTAAATTATACTCTGTTGCCTGTTCAAAATATTATAATTTGTATACACAACCAAATTTACCTCAACTTCTCGCTCCCTGCCCTATTCCTAACTCAACTGTGCCTGTTAAAAAAAATATCAACCTTTCTGTTTGAACTTTACTTCATGTCAAGTTCCAAAGGGAATTATAAGAGGGCTCCTGCTGAGTTACAATAAATCTTTGGCCTGGGCAAAAGCTAAATAACTTCTCTATCAAAGGATGGGGCATGCAGAAAGTTATAATTCCATAATTCAAATGCGCTACTAACAGACTGCTCAGTCAGAGTGGGGAACAGTGTTTTGGTGGGAAAATTTGCCTCAGAGAAGAAGCAGCAGGGGTCTGTTCTCCTTCAGCTTTTCCTGCAATCTGAACTATTTTCTTTTAGGTGCCAAGTTAAAACCCCAGGTTTTTATTTGAGGGGTTGATTTTTTAAACTGTTTTATATAGTCTGCCTTTAGCCTGAGAAATGTTTAAGACTCATTTTAAGTTGCTCTGTGCAATATTGTTTTATGCTCTGACTGGGTTTTAATGCTGGGTTTTAAGATTTTTTTTACTATGTTTTATTCTGTAAACCCTGTTGGGAAGGTTTCCCAGAGAGGCAGCATACATAGACATTTTCCAAATAAATACTTCAGTTGTTTTGTTTTTTTTAAACTGTTTTAGGCTGTATGTGTAATGTAGCAGGTAGGGTTGTCAACTTCGGATTGGAAAATTCCTGAAAATGTGGGGGCTGAGCCCAGAGAGGGTGGAGTTTGGGGAGAGAGCCCAGCCGGTATCTCATGCCACAGAGGCCACCCTCCAAAGCTGCCATTTTTTCCTGGGGAACTGATCTCTGTAATCTGTAGATCAGTTGTGATTCTTGGAGAACTCCAGGCTCCACCTGGATGTTGGCAAGTCTGGGTGGTAATGAAACGACAGCCTACTGAGGAGGTAGAATGGACTGCACCATTTCAGACTGTAGGGAGGGATAACATTTTTTAATGTTCTTGTGCATGAATATTTCCCTGTACATGGAACACTTCCCACATACCAATGACTAGGTTAGAACCTTTTCTCTGTGATTAATGAAATTATTTTTTGTGGGGCATTTTTAGATGAGGATGACACTGAAAATGTCACACCCTCCTTGCAGTTTGATGTTTTGCAGCCCACTCTGCTGCTTCATTATGCTGCATGTGTAGACCAGACCTGACAGCATATGTTGAACTACACCACTTACAAAGGTGATCAACCAAATTGGTAATCAGTCAGTGTGCTGCATAAAGCCAGACTCTTGTGTGGGAAGGAGCCATGGCTCAATGATAGGGCATCTGTTTTGCAGGTAGAAAGTCCCAGGTATCTCCAGTTTAAAGGATCAGGTAAGGAGGTGATCTGAAAGACCTCTACTGAAGACCTTGGACAGCCAGTCTGACTGAATATAAGGCAGTTTCATGTGCCTGCCCTGTACTCTGGTTAAAGTGATCAAATGCCTAAGGTCACCTAGGAAATTTCCATGGCAGAGTAGGGATTCGAACTCACTCTCCCAGATCCTGGACTGACACAATAACCACTAAACTATGCTGGCTCTCAGGTACAGAAGCCCTGTCCTTTTAAATTCTTGTACTGATCGAGACTGTATATTATACAGTTCCTTGCTCCATTATTTATATATGATTTCTTTCTGTTTTTGCAACCAGAGTCATAAACAGCAACTTGCTCCATGTCTAAGCATAATTTCTTTGCTCACAGTGCAAAACTCCCCCCCCCCCAATTTCATAGTCATTAATGGAAGACATTTATTTTAGTTCTGTAATGACCATGTTATCATAACAGGTTTTCAACTAAGACTGGGCCTTCTGAGTATCTATTCCCCGCACACTGTTCCTGGACCCTTCAGTGCTCTAAGGACCTGAGTGAGGTGGTAGCAGCTGTGCTTTACCTGTTGATTTTTTTTTTGCCTTTCATGCAATGACTTTTCCAGAAAAAAACACAGCAGTACTCAGTGTATCACACTGCGTTTGTGCAAACGTCTGTGCAAATGCCATCTGAAAATATTGGAAACTTTAGCATTTGTCATGCTGCCTTGAGGCACACAGCTTTTGTAATTTCAGGCTTAGTTGTGTGGTCTTTTCTAATTGGCTACTGGAAAATAAAGCCAAGATATCATGAAAAATCTATTTTATGCTTTAAAGGGCTCACCCGCCCCTTCTTATTTTGCTTTCAACACACTTGTAAACATTACGGAACAAAAAAAAAAAAATCACACCTGTCTGTGAATCAAGGTAACTTGTTTTGAAAGCAAACTGATCAATAAAGCTATTCATATTAAACTAAAATGATTCATGCTGCACGCTAGATGTTCCATGCTCCCCATTTTATATTGTATCAGTCTTCTTACTACACATATGCAACCCTTTCCTTATTTTCCAAATGTTAGAGTTGCTAGGTTTCTAGTTTTTCTCTGTGAGGCTCATATTTTTTTTTGTAATCCAGTGGGTGCTTTTTTAATTCAACGCGGATGCATGGATATGGGGAAGCCCTCTACCTTTTGAATTTCTGCCTATCTGATACCTATTAAACTAGGACTGGAGAATAAGTATGACTTTCAGATACTGTAGGACAATTACATGTCTCAAGGTAGCTGGGACACTGTTATGGTAGCATTGTGCACATATGTGTGCATGTCATGCATATGACAATGACAGAGAGAGAGAGAGAGAGAGAGAGAGAGAGAGAGAGAGAGATCACAACAGTGACCACCAGTACTTCCACTTAAAAGGCAGGTGTGTAGGGCAGGGTTGCCAACTTCCAGGTGGTGGCTGGAGGTCTCCTGTGGTTATGACTGTTCTCCAGGTGACAGAGGTCAGTTAATGTGGAGAAAATGGCTGCTTTGGAAGGTGGACTCTGTTGCATTATACCCCACTGATGTCCCTCCCCACCTCAAACCCCATTCTCTTCAGGTTCAAGTCCCCAAATCTTCAGGTATTTCCTGACCTAGAGCTGGCAACCTCCTCCTCCTTCCCCTCCCCCCACAGCAGGGTATAATGCCATAGAGTCCACCCTCCAAAGCAGCCAATTTCTCCAGGGGAACTGAGCTTGGTTGTCTGGAGATCAGTTGTAAATAGCAGGAGATTTCCAGGTGTCATTTTGTCATACCAAGCCTGGCAATTGGTGGGAGTATTGGGGGTGAGGAAACGGGGAGGTATGATGCCATCTACAAAACCATAGAGTTTCCATCAATTGCTGGAGCTACCCTATGTCACTTCCAGGGTTTTAAAAAGTTTTTCTCCTGCCATAACTCAGATTGGCAGTGGACAAAGCAGGATGTTGACAGGAGGCCTCCCACCATATTGGGAGGCTTGGTGGCCCTATGTAGAATTCATGCTGTTTTAATTGTAAGCTAACAGCAGGATTCTGAAGAGGAGGCATGGAGCTATGGTAAATAAATAAATCCATTTAAGAAGTGGTGTAATTTTGGAAGTTGCATTTTGTCATGCAGAAATGAAAAAAACAAACAAACCACTCTCCTGCACATTTATTAAAGAGACAGAGGTCTTGACTCCTTTATTTCTGTTTTTCCAAACATGCAGTGTGAACAAAATCATAGAACCATAGGATCTACCCGTTTTAGCCTTATGCCTTTAATAAACTTTACTTTGCCCCATGCTTGCATGCAGGCTGGATGGACTTTCAATGAATGGTCAAAAAGAATGATGGCTGATGCTCATTCAGTGGTAAAATCCAATCAGAGCTCTTCCACTAACAGTGGCAGGGTAACATATGCAGATCTGAAGCGAAGTGTGTGGATAAACAGGAGTATGTGTTTTGTTCAGCACTTCTGGAGCTAGATGCATCTTTGCCAGTGAAATAGTGGAAATTTAAGGGGAGAATAGCATATTTGGATGCTTGGGTCTTAAGAGCTTAGAGGGATTGTTTTAAATAAGCCAAGATGGGAAAGTAGTTGGGCAGCTGTGATGCTTCTGCAGTTCCTTCAACCTGCTGGCCAGATCAGAAAGGAGTAAACTCCATTAGCTAAAACTAACATTAAAAAAACTAATTAGTCCTGGCAAGGTTTTGAATGGAACCTCCCTGTCTCTCCCCTGCCCCTCCCCTGCACCAGTACAGAAACCAGGGCAGCAATGATTGGGTTTCTGCAATGTACACATGCCCAAATGGTGCATGTGCCTGTTGGGGGGGGGGAAAGAATTGATTTAACATCTGTAGTCTGTAGATGAAAGCCTCAGACTTGGTCTTCCCTTGAGAGTCCGCAAAGGCGAGCAGCTGATGGTAACTAACAGGGCATGGCAGCTGGGGCCTGTTACAACCTCTCACCACAGAATGGTGGGATTAGGGGATCAGGCTGAGATAATGGAATTTGGGCCTGCCTAGGCTGATTACGCCGCCTGAGCACTGATACCATTGTGACAGCTGCTTGTTTCAACTTTTTTTTTTTGCTGCTGCTGCTGGTGCTGCTGCTGGCCTTCGTGTGCCCCCTCCCTGGCACAACTTCCCTCCTTTAAGTGGCAAATGGTGGTCCGGTCTGTCAACGGCACATGTATACTTAGCAGTGACATATTGGCAATTAGGGAAAG
>NW_015164207.1:773911-783093 GCF_001447785.1 Gekko japonicus
GATTGTCACTTAGGGAAAGAATGAGTCATATTTGTATACACATGGGGAAATAGCTGATGAAATATTTAGGGACTGCGTCTAACTGCTTAAGAGACATCGTGATTTAGCGAGTTTCCTTGTGTTTTTTGTGTATGTGTATGGAGGCGGGGAGAGAGGGAATCTCTATTTTGCAGTGATTTTTACATGTCTGTTTCTTAGCACTTATATCATACCTTCTGACCTCGAGGTCCACAGGACTAGATATATCATTAGATATATGCCTGACAGGAAAAGCCTATCTCATTATGTATGGTTAAGGGTGTGTGGAACATTGGGGTGTAGATTATAGGGTCACCCTTCCCCAAGTGGAGCCTGGAAATCTCCTGGAGTTATAGCTCCAGACTACAGCGATCTGATCTCCTGGAGAAAACAGCCATTTCCTACAGGAGAACTGGTGCTGCCAGGTCCAGGTGAGGGATGGAGATCACCTATAATTACAACTGATCAACAGATTATAGAGACCAGTTCCTCTGGAGAAATGGCTGCTTTGGAAGGTGGAGCCTATGGCATTATACCTTGCTGAGGTCGCTCCCCTCCACAAACCTCAGTTTCCCAAGGCTCCATGCCCACATCTCCAGGAATTTCCCAACCTGGAGCTGGCAACTATAAGACTGAACTGGTATTTGCAGTTGCAGGTTCCACTGCGATTCCTGTAGAGCCACTGCCACTACTTCTGCTGTGTGTGTAGGGGGGAGTGGAGGAAGTAAGTGGGTGGCTGGGAGAGTGATGGGGCAGAAAGAGAGAGTGATGGAGAGGAGGGCAGAAAGAGAGAGGAAGTGACACGCATGGAGGAGAGAGAGAGTAAGAGAACAGGTGGCAGTAGGGAGAAAGAGTGAGAGACAGATAAGAAAGGGGAGAGGGGAAGAAGCAAAGGTGGGGGGAATGGGATAGCTGCTCCTGCAAGTTTCTTGTGGGTCCCCACTTGTATTCATTATATTTTCATATCCAGGGTTTGGGGGAGGATTTCCCCCCTGTAATTGCTTATGTTCATGTAGGACATTGCTAGTTTGGGGTTCAAATCCACATGTTTTTTTCAGGTTCTGATGTTTCAGGATAATTACTTTCAATAGAGAATCTATTGGAGGATATGGGACAGCTGGCATGAAATTTCACATGACATATTCCTCCCTCTAATCTAAAGACACCCCTACATTTCAGGTTAATTGGGCCAAGATGTTTGATTTTACAGACCCCCAAAGTAAATGTCTCTTGGTGCAGGGGCAGTTCTCTCCACTAATTCCTATGAGGGGGGAGGGGATCATGGTGTCAGCAAGCAGCATTAAAAAAAACAGCACAAAAAACCTGTGCAGATGTGGAAATGGAAAATTATTTCATTTTGCTACTCTTATAATGACTGGCATTTTTTTTTACATTTCTGCTAAAAATGTATGTGCCATGCTTTCTCCTTGTAGTCTGTTTGTTTCACAAAGTGAGGAAGGAGAACAGCAACTGTTCCATTATTCCTTATGGGAGATTTGCAGGGGAGTGGCTATTTTTCAGTGGAATGACATGAAAATGGCAGGGATGTGAATGCTGCCTGTCCACTAAAGATCAACCAAGTTTCAAGTTAATCAGACCAAGAGTTCTAGTTCTATGGGACCCTGAACAAGGTGCCTTGGGCACTCTACTTGCAGGGGGGGGGAAGGGCTTTGCCCCTCCACAGGAGGGAGCATAGGAGAACAGCAGTTCTCTGCAGCTTGTCCCCAAAGGTGATTGGCTGGGGGAGTTCTGTGCTCCTTTGTTGCAATTATCCAATTGGAAGGGAGAATGCCATTGCTCCAAAAATCAGTGGGATCAAAGAAAAAGCATGAGTGCATGCTGTATTGCTGAACTAAAAACAAAACAAACAAAACAAAAACAGATTGTTCAAGGAAGGTTTTTTGTTATATTAAATCCAACAACTCTGGATTTACACTACTGTTCCAGGAAATCACTGTACCGACCCACATTTTCATATATATATTTGGCTTGGATATTTCATTATACACATGCCTAGAATCAGGATAAATGTGCAGTTTCTTTTCTTTTCTTTTTTTGGGCCCCCCGAAGGGGATTTTTTAAATTGCATTTTCTATAACTAAACACTACATGAAAAAATAGGGAAGGGCCTACAAACTATGGGATAAAGGAAAGAAACCTCTAAAAACCCAAGAGTGGGTGTCATACATACAGCTTTAAAAAGATTACATGTTTATATAACTAAGTTCTCATGCAAAACCATTGAACATGGTAATCATCTATATACTTCAAGTCTAGATAAAATCATCGTCTACTATGACTTTATAAAGAGCCTAAGATAGCATAGTTTAAACATTTTTAGAACTTCAGAATTATGATAAGAACTCATTTTTTGTCCTTTGTCTTCCTCAATTTATAGCCTGTTTTTGGAACCGTGGCCCCCAAATTTGAGTCTGATTCTTCACCAGAAGATGACTCTGCTCCATCACCACTACCCTCCTTGAGACTTTCTTCTTCTTCTTCCTCTTCCTCCTCTTCCTCCTCCTCCACATCTGCTGGACAACTATGAAGATGCAAGAATTCTCTTGCCTTTTCCACAGTGTCAATTTTCTCTTTTCCGTTCACGAACTTAAAGATGAGTCCTTCAGGCAACGTCATCTGTAGGCAATTTGTTTCTTTTGTGGAAATAAGACCAAGTCTTTATATTTGCGTCTTTTTCTCCTTATTTCAAATGGAATATCTTTTAAGACCTTTATCTCTTTGCCCTTAATTTTCAGGGTAACTCTATTAGCCGCTTTGAGAATTTGATCTCTCATGCTTCTTCTGGAGAATCTCACTATCACTTCTCCTGGCAGATTATTTTTCCTTATGAATTCTGTATACAATCTAAAGACTGTATCAATATCGCTTTGCAAAATTTCCACTTTTATATCTGCCATTTGCCCCAGGGCTTCACACATTATATGTATAAAGTTCTCCCCTTTTCCCTCAGGGATCCCCTAGAATCTTAGAGCATAGCTTTCCCTTTCCATTTGCAGCTGTAGTAGTTGAGACTCGTCTATTTGACGCTTCTTCTCCATTGCCTGCATTTGTTTTTGTAGCTTTTTGGCATTGGTATCAACTTCTTTAAGCTCCTGCTCAGTTTGGTCTATCTTTTTGACATTCTCGTTAATTTGGGGTTGCTGTGTGTCTAGTTTTCGATTTATTGCCATCACCTGTTCCAGCAGAGGGTGTAGTGCTTCATTTAATATCCTTTGCGGGTCTGAAGTTGTGTCCTGTCTGGGCACCACACTCGCTGGGCTAGCACTTCTGGCAGACTTAGCTTTCGCTATCTTTTCTTTCTCCTCTTTCCTCGGTGGAGGTGCCATTTTTGAGGAATCGTTTACTTTTCACCGAAAGTTATCACAGTCTCTAAGGTTCTCTAATGCGCTTGGTAAGTTCTTTTCCCCCCCAAAAAAAACAATTTATTAGGATATATTATTAGTTCAAATACACAACATATTCTTATTTATTATACATCCTTTCTCCTCTTCCCCCCTCCTCTGGCTTCCCACAGTGCTTCAATCTCCAGCCCATTTCTTAGTTCTTTTCTGTTTTCCACTTATCCTTTAATCATAATCTATCGGTAACATTTTCTTCTACTGTTATTTTCTCTTAATTAACTTTCACCTAATTACATTAGCTTTTCAATAATTGTCAAAGCAAATTAAATGGTCCGGACGATCACGCCCCCTCCTTGCCACGGGTTCTGGCAATCGTCTCCCGGAGGTCCGGGAGAAAGCGAATGCCAAAACTGGATGGATAAATGTGCAGTTTCACACATTCAGCAGTACGTGTGTTGAACATAATATTAGAATTACTCAATACGCATACAAAGAAAAATCAAGAGTACATTGTACACAGATTGTATGTTCGTTCATAGTGAACAGAGCTACTATCAGGCTCAATCAATCTATTCAGTCAGGAATTCTGCTTTTAAACCATGGTTTAATCATAGTTGTGTGACAGCAAAAAACCCTCTAAAATGGAGGTACCAGCAATATTGGACATCAGAAGATCAGGCTAAAAAAAAAATAAGTAGTGGTGGGCCTCTTTTTTGGCTCTCCCTTTACATATATTGATGAAACAGGCCGTATTCCAAAATCATGGGGAAT
The DNA here is from genome assembly GCF_001447785.1 of Gekko japonicus. Taxonomy (NCBI): domain Eukaryota; kingdom Metazoa; phylum Chordata; class Lepidosauria; order Squamata; family Gekkonidae; genus Gekko; species Gekko japonicus. The sequence continues at coordinate 778,063 of NW_015164207.1, forward strand.
GGCTATAGTGGTCCTGTTTTATAAAAAAGGTAAAAGAGAGGATCCATCTAATTACAGGGCAATTCGTCTGCTGAATATCATAAGTAAGATATATGCTAGGTATCTCTTGGGCAAACTTCTGGACTGGTTTGAACAAGAAAACATTTTAGCAGCAGAAGAGGCGGGTTTTAGGCCAGGGAGATCTACGATAGATCAATGCCTAATTATCCAACACCTTATTGAGAAATACTCGTCTAAGGGAATAACTTCACTTTACACAGCCTTTGTTGACTTCAAATCTGCATTTGATTCTGTATCTAGAATGCGACTCTGGGAAAAATGATCAGATTCATCTCCTATATCTTGTACGGGCTTTACATCAACCAACTTATCTGAGAGTCAGATGTAGTAGACAAGGACATCTTACTGAACCCATTCAGACTTTCAAAGGTGTAAGGCAAGTCTGCCTGGTAGCATCAGTATTGTTTATTTTTATATAAACAACCTATCTAGCTGGCTTAACACTCCAGATCTCCATCACCCTAGACCTGCCAATAGGACGGTACCAGTGTTATTATATGCAAATGACACAGTGTTACTCTCCAGAACCCCTGCAGGATGGAGGAGAGCTCTTGGGGAGCTCTCCTCATACTGTGAAGCTGAATCTCTTACAATCAATTAGCAGGAAACCAAGATAGTTGCTGGTCGTGGTCGATGAATGGCCATCACACCGAGCAAGTTAATAACGTTAAATATCTTGGGATAGTCCTGCAGGCCACGGGTTCGAGGCTTCAACATAGTAAATATGCTGCGGACCAAGGAGAAAGATCTGCAAATGGTATTGCAAAATTTCACCATTCTCAAGGGGGGGGGTCATATGTTCCTGCAGCATAAAGAAAAGAGGATTTTTAAAAAAAAAAATTTTTTTTTAAAAGGAATTCTGCTTTTCCAGGGTTCCTGGATGGCTTGGATAACACCTGCATCCATGTTGCTTGCATGTGTGTAGGCTCTGTGCAGATGTGGGACTGAATGTGTACCAGTGACATTAGAATTAGTGGGTCACCCACATCCCTGGTTAGGCCCCGGAATCCTGCTCTAAGTGTAAAGCCTGTACAGGCACATCATATATCATGTATACAGTTATAAATCTGATATCAGTTTCCAAGCAGCAGAATCTGCAAAATAATGATTTTGATGAAAGAACTCCTCTTCCAAACAGGTATTTCCCAAGACTAACATTTGGCTGCCCTGGGACATTGATCAGGCATCTCTGACACTAATGAGCATGCCCAGAAGCTTTCCCTAATGGAAAACAACTATCTCAGTGAGAGCATGAGAACGAGGCAATTCTGAACACCTGCAATGGCTATGAAGCTCTTAGCTCTTCAAATGACCTTGGATTTTATGTCATGGAGAATACTAGAATATACACTCTCCTCCTGAGAAATGCATTCACATTATCTTGACTGCTCTCAAAATTCCTACAGGGTTTTGTTTTTTGTTTTTTTTGGCGGGGGGGGGAAGGCATTCAGACACAAGCCCTCACATTTTCTTTTAGTGCCGTTTGGTGACCATATAGGCATGGGGTTGCTAACTCTGGCTTGGGAAATTCCTGGGGATCTGTGCTTGGGGAGGGCACAGGGTGGGGAGAGGAGAGAGCTCAGCACGGGCATGATGCCATAAAAGTCTGCCCTCAAAGCTCCTCCAGGGGAACTGATCTTTGTAGTCTAAAGATCGGTTGTAATGCTGGAAGAACATTTTAGGGATACACAAAATTCGCTCGTGAAATGCCACTGAACCTTAGAACAGTCATTCACATTATCTTCAACGGCCTACAGATGTATTGCTTGAGCAGGAATCCGTACCTCTTATTCTGGATTTTAGGGCTCTAGCGCTAGGGGAAAGGGGGGTGGGTGGGTTAACCATTTCTCCTTAGGTGGTGTCAGGGGTCGTTTCGTACAAAAACAGCTAGGGGAACTCATTAGCATAACTCATTAGCATATGCCACACCCCCTGACATCACCGGAAGTGTGTCATAAGGCCACACCCCCTGACATCACCAGAAGTGTGTCATAAGGCCTTACAGCTCCACTGTCGAGCCCCATGAGGGGCCCAGCGGTGGACCTGCAAGGCCGACGGGAGTGCAAGGAAGCCCCGCGAAGGCCCTCCCTGGCCCCAGGCAGGCAGGGGTGGGGAGAGGCAGGGAGGAAGCAACTCTTCTCCTGCCTCCTCCTGGCTGAATGAGGGCGGGAAGCGGGGCGGCCAGAAGCAGGGGGCGGGGCTTCGTCATGTGCCCAGCCCCCCGTACCTCACCCGGGGGAACTGCGATCCCCCGTGATCCCCCCCTGAAATGACCTCTGGGTGGTGTCCCTATTTGAAACTGCCCCTTCAGCTGCTATATAGGGGGAAACAACAGGCACCCTTTCTTTGTGATTTCTACTGTGAAAATGGTCAGGGGGAAGAGTTCACTTGCTCCCTGGCTTATAATTATGCCCGCAGTTCAAATCAGGATGACCGCACAGCAGCTTTTCTTTAAAGGATCCAAATAAAATACCTAGTAAAATACACACTTTGTAAATGTGGATTACTGGAGATGTTAACATGCATGCAGTTTCATTTTAGTTGCTACTCCCAAAGTGACGGAATTCTTGATGAAAAGTGGTGGAATTTATATGGAAGTTTGGTTGTATTCATCTAAGTATGAATCCAGATGACATTTTTTCTCACCCACTAAAATTGGTAAATTAGTTTAGCAAAGCTGAAAGCCAGTTTGGTGTAGTGGTTAAGAGCGTGGACTTTAATCTGGGAGAACCAGGTTTGATTCCCCACTCTTTTACATGCAGCTGCTGGTGTGACCTTGGGTCAGTCATAAAGTTCTTTCAGAGCTGTTCTCTCAAGGGCAGTTCTTGAGAGAGCTCTCTCAGCCCCACCTACCTCACAGGGTGTCTGTTGAGGGGAGGGGAAGGGAAGGGAAAGGTATTGTAAGCCGCTCTGAGACTCCTTTGGGTAGTGAAGGGCAAGATATAAACCCAATCTCCTCCTCCTCCAGTTACTGCTGCTCCAAATGGTTACTGTGCTGACCTCATATACATCTGTGCTTTGCATAGAAATGTTGCTAATTGCTTCTTGGATTTCACTAACTTTTGATCCCAGTATTTACATTCCACCCCCCATTCCCATCCCCCTATTTATCTATATGTGCACATACATACAAAGTAGAACCATATTTCACTTTATCACAGTTTCCCCAGATTTTACAAAATGTCTCAGAATCAGACAAAACAGCCGTCAAATGATTTGAGCATTAAGCTGTTTCTAGCACTTTACCCATTTGCCAGTCTTTGCTGCTGCACAGCAGCTTCCTTTTTATATCTAATGTTTATTTTCAGAAGAAAGTATAACATTCAGCATTAAAGTCCTCGCTTGCTATTATCAACCCTTCCACAAAGAATGTTCTGCCCTTCTATTCCTTCTTTTTCCTCTCCCACCCCCTTTCTTTAAAAATGAATTTGACATTTTAGAAACTGTAAGATCTTGATTTAACTCCAAGGTAAAGCTTGGCCTACACACGGACATCTTTTCAGATTTAATTAATTCTTTTCCCTGACATTTTTCTCATCATGAGGTAAATTTGTTTGTGGCGCTTAACCTTTAAGAATTATATCTGCTTTCTCAGGAGTCATGCAGTGGTCAAAAGCATTGTGATAAAACAACATGTAAACTGTACTCTAACTTGGTGCTCTGAAGATGATTCCTCCCTTTTGTCCCTCCCAGTCACCCACCATTTTATGAAGTGGTGATGTGAATTCTGCCTATGCAAAAGGTGGGTATCTGATCATGTATCATAACGACAATCAGTCCAAGGGTGCCTTAACATTTTTATTAAAAGCACCACTTTCTGCCAGTCAGGTGACAGCTAACCCATAAACCAAATACAGGCCTCTCCTATGTACATTGTATGAAAAGTTAGGAGCCCTGGCACCTATAAACCTGACAAGAAATTTAATCTGTTGAGCTTCCGGTGGGTGGATCGGCGATGGCGGTCGCCCTCCTCGAAGCTCGAGGAGGCGACTAGCACACCTTCGGCTTGGAGGGGTGCCACCTCAAGTGGCACTCCCATGGAACCCTTGCGGTGGGTTCCAAGCCAGAGGGCTTTTGAGGGTTAGCCTCTTCGACGGCTCGAAGCTGTGGATTAGAGGCTTCCATCCACCTTGATGGTCCAACCGATGGGTGACCTATGGGTGTAAGCCAATCTGACCGGGACAAGCGCAGGAGATCAAGCGGAATAGCGATGGAAGAGAGTGAGGTCAGAAGTGACCAACAATGAACGTGAGTGAGAGATAAATGGACTGTTTTTGTAAAGCGAAGCCCCCCCCATGGAGAAAGCGGAGTGCAGGGAGGGACGCATCCTGAGTGATTGAATAGATCAAAGAAGCGAAGGGGGGAGAGGGGAGAGAAACAGCATACATTTTGAGAAACGGCGAGTCTTTCGAGCTCTGAAACAGAGGTGTTGAATTGTAAACAAAGAGAGAACATGGCGGTTCCACGAGGGAAAATAAAACCAAAAGGCAGCCAGAGTCCAAGATTGGAAGAGGAAGCAGACGTCATGAAGACATTAGCGGATATGCTGAAACCGGTATTGGAGCAGCTCGGTGGTATTAACCAGCAACTGGCCACACTAAACCAAAACTTCGCCTTGCAGCAGCGCCAGCTGGCAGAGACGGAGAAAAAAGTGGAGCAGGCAACTGGGAAGCTGGTAGAGATGGACACCGGGAACAAGAAGATGAGGAAAAGAGTGACAGAGGTGGAAATAAAACAAAAGCTGCAGGAAAACAGTTTACTTCAGCTGCAAATGGAGAAAGCAAACATGACTCTCAGATTTCAGGGACTGCCTGAAAAGGAAAAAGAAGATTTGAAGAAGACCCTGGGAGAGATCATCGCTCCAGTAACAGGCTTATCAGTGGATGAAATAATAAAAGATATAGAGTCTGCCTATCGGGTATACTCTAATTACATTTAAAAAAATAGCCTGCCTGGGGAGATTGTAGTAAA
>NW_015164207.1:783131-803901 GCF_001447785.1 Gekko japonicus
TGAAGAAACAAAATCAAGTGACTCTGCTACCTCCGGAAGGGGAAGGACTCTGGGGAGGAAGCAGGTGCGGGAGCAAGCAAAACGATGTATGATTTCAGAGAAAGAAGACAGGGCAGAAGGACTCTGAAAATAGCCCTATGAAAATAAGAAGATGCTCAGGAAGTGTTCTCAAAATATTAAAATTACTAACATTGAAGCAGTAGTTAAAAATAACTCACAAGTATATTGTTATACTAACACGTATTTACTAACATACAGTTTAACATGGAAATGATCTCCTACTCTTGGGTTTTTAGTTAGTGTGGGTATCTTTTCTTTATCCCTAGTTGTAGTCCCCCTTCCTATATTTTCTGTTGTAGTTATGTAGTCTGTTGAAAAACCAATAAAATTACCCTCTTGGGGGTTTCAAAAAATAAAAGAAATTTAATCTGTCTACTGTTTGGATCAGTCTGTCTTAATCCGTGATCTATCCAGGGAAATATGATTTGTGTATGATCTTAGCAGGAGTTTTTGTTAATTTAATTAGAGTTCTTCATTTTTCTCTCAGGAGATGTTGTAGGGCATCAGTCAGCAGGGCAGGATTCAAAACTGTGTTGGTAAAGATGGGGTGGGTGCAGGAGACAGCAATTAATTATGACCTTAATTACTAAAAAGGGAGAGTTTTAAGCTACACTTGCCTGTAAATCACTTCCTCCATTCTAAAAATTACCCCCTAAATACCAAGTAGATAGATGGGTGTGGCTTCAGTTAGGCCTGTGCAGACATTACATTCGTGTGAACTGGGAGCCAACCCACCACACGTAACAGGAACACACAGTCCCCACAGTGTACCCTATATGCACAACTGCTGTATCATGTAGACTGGGCAACACATGGGTTTTCCATGTGTGTAGTGTCTCCATATATGTGAACTGGAATCTCACAGGTGGAAGATTCCTAGTTTCCATTAACATCTGCACAGGTCTTGTGTCAGAATAGCAATCAACAAAGGTTCATTCTTGGCTCAGTATTTTAGATCTGCACAAAGACCTTGCTTTTCTATAGCTAGAGGTGGTGGGAGTTCAGACTGCCTGGATAGTATGCCATCTTAACTCTTTGAGGTTTTGGATTTTAAACATTTCTGAGCACTGTAAGGTTGACAAGTATGGTCTGTCTACAGGCAGGAGATGGTGGAGGTGGAGAGGGGAATTAGCATCATTGGTACAATGACATCTCTTAAAGCACAATCTGAGCGTCACCTGATATGATGATGTCAATTCCAGATTGCACGGGAAGCAACATCATCATGCCAGGGATGCAGAGTAGGTCTTCCCCCCATTTGGCACAGAAATTTTCTCCCCTTCCCTCAGCTCAGCTGAGTGGCAGTGATCAACAGCAGCAGGGGGTAGGAGGTGTCCCCCTGTATTGGGAGACCTGGCAATGTCTCTTCAGTCCTTGTGTATGATCTTAGCAGGAGTTTTTTTTGGGGGGGGGCAAGGTGAGGATAAGAGCTTGACAGTGGTTATTCTTTTGTGAGTAAAATGCACTTTGCACATGCTCAGAGGCATGCATTACACAGGCAAGTTACAGCAACAAGGTTTGCAATTAATCATTAAAGCCAGATACCAGGCTAAGTAAAAGTAGGCATTGGGGGGGGGGGTTCCTGACCCCTCCTAGTGCCTGAAGCAAGCTATATGCCCCAGCTTTTTTCTGAGGCAAATTCCACACTGCAAACAGAAGAGGCGACCCCAAAACAGTATAAATCAGTTTTTCTACCCATTATTCTCACATCACTGTGGACATTAAAAGAGGCCAGAAACTATTGTTCAGTATAGCAACAAAACCCCAACTTCTTCTAACTCAGTGGTTCATTTTTAACAACACTGGGAAGTCCAGGGCAGACAACTTGACTTGAAGGAAAAAATATAATAAATACTTAAGTAAGACTTTTCCTCCCTCTAGGTTCTGGGTTGAACAGCTTATGCAGGCTCATCACAAGTACAGCTACAAAAGGGAAACTGCTTTTCCTCCCATTCTCGTGCATGGGCTGCTTACATCAATGCATTCTGGGTTAGCCTGTTATTAAAGAGGCAGTACATAACAGAAACAGAAGGAAGAAGCAAAGGGCCCATGGAGAAAAGGGGATGGGGCCAAGCAGGTGGGAATTTGGTGCACCTTCCAGTCTTTCCAGGTAATTGGTACAGAACTATCTGTGCATTTCCCCTTATATCTCTGCAACAGAAAAGGCCAGGAATTATTTATTATTTTTTAAAAAAGAAATCTGGGAATTCATTATTGGATTATGACATATTTTGGTAAGGGGAGCGAATTGTTCTCAAATGAGGCTCCAAAACTACAAGCATCACACAAACCCAGGTGGGCTTAGGGCCAGATAGAACACACTTGCAGGGTGTCCTACAAAGAGTCAGTACAAGGCAGTTTCATGTGTTCATATTAGAGTTGCCAGCTCTGGGTTGGGAAACACCTGGAGGAGTGTGGGAGGAGCCTGAGGAGGGTGGGATATAGGAAGGGGAGGGACCTCAGCAGGGTATAATGCCATAGAGTCCACCTTCCTAAACAACCACTTTTTCCAGGGGAACTGATCTTGGTCATCTGGAGATCAATTGTAATAGTGGGAGATCTCCAGGTGCCGCCTGGCAGTTGACAACCCAAGTTCCTATATGTAAAGCAAGAGGCTTGGTTTCTCAGTGATTGTCTTATGGTTTCAGTGACCATGATGAGATTCAGGTGAGGTTATGCCTGATTCTGCCTCTCTCCGCCTTTGTCTTGGAGATGGCCAACACTTGTTTCTTGGGAGGTAGTCTTAGCACCAAGATGGAAGGGAAGAAGAAAGAGATTCTAAATTGCAAGCTTGATGAAAGTATTGTTATGGTCCCCCCCCCCATATGTTTGTTTATTTTGTCCGGTTATAATATCTGAAAAAACCTACAGAGCCCTCAAATGAGTTTTATTATGGAAAATGGGGACACCAACAGTGTACAAATGAAGTAAATAAATGAAATAAAATTCAGACCCATCTTAATGATCAAGGATGATCTGCTCTGCTGAAGGAACCCGACTGACTGTGGCCAAAACTGACATAATGAAAATCACAGAAAACCCTAAGTCTGTATGATGTAAGTTATGCACAGGTGGTGTTTAAAAACAATTAGGATCATGGCTATAAGGGAAGAAGGGACCCAACCCTTCATGTTCCTTTCAGTTTTACTGATAGAAATTGGGTTACCCAAGCTATTATCAGGAAAGGGAGAAGATGGACCTTTTTAAAACCTGCTTTCCCCCCTTTGAACCACCCATAACCAGTGTTCCCTCTAAGCTGAGTTAGTGTGAGCTAGCTCACAGTTTTTTAGCCTCTGGCTCACACATTTTTGTCTTAGCTCAGGAAGGAGGGCTCCAGAGCAAATTAATTAATGCAGTAGCTGAATCGCTCGCTCACAACTTTAATGCCAGTAGCTCAGAAAGTAGAAATTTTGCTCACAAGACTCCACAGCTTAGAGGGAACATGGCCCATAACCCCACAGAAAGCAGAGTTTTGATTACCTACTTCAAACAGGGGTCCTACATGGCCATGTTCCAGACTGCAGTGTCACAAGCGTACAATTTATCTTTTACAGACTGCCAGACGTTCATAATCTCAGTCATGCCTGTTCTGGCCCTGTGTGGGATATGTAACTGTCTCTATTACCTTGGTTAAAATAAAGCCCTGAAGTTGAAATGTATGAAAAAAGACAAGGGGAACACAGCAGCATATGAATGTAGAACAGTTAATTACCAAGGACCTTTGGGTTTAAAAACAAAAATAAAAAAATCAAGAGAACATATGACAGTTCCCCCTTTACACACTGCTGGTCCCATTTCTCCTGATGGAAATGTATGGCTGCGCATTCAGAAATGAATGTAGGAGGGCAAGATAAAAAGAACACTTGAAAACAGATGGCAAAAGTTACAACTTCCATATTCCCGGTTGCAACTCCAGTATTTAGAAGGAAGCATCTGTTCCCTTTTCCTTGCTGTGGAGTAGGTTTTTTTGACCCAGAGGTGTTAAAAATATGTAAGTTGCTGTTTTATTCATTTCTGCTGTTTACTGACTGTAATGGCTTATATATCGAATGAAATGTACAATGTTTACCCATGTGGCAGGGGATTCGGAACATAGGCATTGCAAGTCCTTGGTGCAGAATTTAGGAATGGAGGATTTGAGAGGTAAAAATTTCTCCTTGTTTTCTCACTTTGAAATGGGGTGGATAAAGGCAAAATGAAATCGTGAGGCAGCTGCCCTGTGGGACCACGCAACACCTCCACTACTCCAACAGCTAGGCTGGATGTGAACATGGCTGGACACTGGATATAAAAGAGCAGTGGGGAAGGTGGGGTGTGTGGGTGGGGAACAGAATGGCTTTGGGACAAGCTGGGCACCTAGCCACACCTCGTTTCTGCATGGGAGGAAGCAGGCAGTCCCTGGTGGAAGAGAGAACCCCTACCAGCCCATAGTTAAGTCTCTGGAAGCTCTTAAGCCTTGCTGATGGATCTGAGGTATGACAGTACTGAGGGAGACAAGGAGCCTCCTACCTATTCAGGAAGCTCCTCAGAGAGACTCTGAAGAGAAGAAGAAGAGATTGGATTTATACCCCGCCCTTCACTACCCAAAGGAGTCTCAGAGTGGTTTACAATCTCCTTTCCCTTCCCCTCCCCACAACAGACACCCTGTGAGGTAGGTGGGGCTGAGAGAGCTCTCTCGAGAACTGCCCTTGAGAGAACAGCTCTGAAAGTAGTTATGACTGACCCAAGGTCACACCAGCAGCTGCATGTGGAGGAGTGGGGGAATCAAACCCAGTTCTCCCAGATTAGAGTCTGTGCTCCTAACCACTATACCACTATACTCTCTGTTAGATGGACTATTTACCTTGTCCCAAACAGTCCTGTAACCTTGTCTTAAACATTAGTCAATGTTCAGTAGGAATTTACTTATTTTTGAGTGCAACACTAATAGGGCTGGCATTAGTCACTCCTCTGCCCTCTGAAGCCCTTCCAAGCCACCCTCCCAGAAGGGTGCTCAGAGAAAAGCTATTATTCCCCCCCCACAGTTTCTTCAAAGAGTTGAGGGCAACAATCAAAGTTCTCTGTTCTTCCATTTTATGTTGTCATGAACTGTTTGGCATTGGTTAGGGTCACATAATGATTGGCCCAAAGTCACCCTGGAGATTTGGAGGTGCAGCCTGGGGGGAGGCAGGGTTTAGGAAAAGTAGGGTTCTCTGTGGGGTCTAATGCCATGCAGTCCATCCTTATAAGCTGCTATTTTCTCCAGGGGCATTGAATTATGTAGTTTGAAGATCAGTTATAATTTCAGGAGATCTCCGAGTCCCACTTGAAAGCTGGCAACTCTATCTGCAAAAGCTGCTTGCTGCCTACAAGGGCAGTTTCTCACTTTCATAGGCTTTATTAGGCCAGAGTATATTGGACTGACTATTGGCCTTGGCCATGGGAGACCCATCTTTAATCTTTCTTTAGATGCGAGGCTCTGGGGGTAGCCTTAAGCAAATCACTATCACTTAGCTATTCTCACAGGTTTTTGCAGAAGAAAGTGAAGAACAGAGTGCTATATAATGAATAGGTACTCTTCTATTATACCTTTCAGATTATACTGTTGCCTGTGGATAAAAGCTTAGGCACTTTTAGTCTCTTCAAACACTAGAATAACATTAATAAACTTCAGTTTTCTATCCTACCTTCAACCTCTTGGTGTCCTTTTCTTCTAGTCCTCACCTACGTTTGAATATATATTAAATTAAACCTGCCCCCACCTAAATCAATTCGAGGATTCAGGAGTTCATACAGAGAGCTGGAGTTAGAGTGGCAAAGTAGGATCTGTTAGACCCAGGCTGGATTCCGCACTCTTCCATGGAAACTTTCTGGGTGACCTTTGGCCATTCACACATTCTCAGCCTAACCCAACCACACAGAGTTTTTGTGAGGATAAAAGGGAGGAGAGGAGAATAGTGTAAGCTGTTTTGGGTCCCCATTGGGAACAATAAGGTAAAGGTCCCCTTGCTCAAAAGCCAGTCGAATCCGACTCTAGGGTTGCGGTACTCATCTCCGTTTCAAAGCCGAAGAGCCAGCGTTGTCCGAAGACATTTCCGTGGTCATGTGGCCGGCATGACTAAACACCAAGGCGCACGGAATGCTGTTACCTTCCCACTGAAGTGGTACCTATTTATCTACTTGCAATTTCTTGCTTTCGAACTGCTAGGCTGGCAGGAGCTGGAACTAGAGACGGGAGCTCACTCTGTCATGCAGCACACTTGGGTCTTGAACTGCTGAACTACCGACCTTCCACAGCCTGCAGTTCAGCGTCTTAACCACTTGAGCCACAAAATGGAAGAAATAGTTGGCCACTTTGATTTGATTTGACACTGTGTGAAACAGAATGTTGGACTAGATGGACCACTGGTCTGATCTAGCAGAGTTCTTCTTCTTCCTACATACAGTGCTCTTCACATTTTCTTATGTTCTTCTTGACACTGCCATTTATTGAGTTGTAGCATTACATTTTCAGTGTTTGCTACTTGTCCTTCTCCATCACCTGATCTGTTGGGCTTTTGTATCACTTTTCCTTCCTAAGCAAATGGTTGCTGGATGGCATTGGACCAAGATGGTGTTTGCACAGTCTCCTGTTGGGGCCATGATCAAAGACGCTTCAACATTCATCACTGTTACTAGATGTGCAGAAAAAGGAGATAACAACTTTCCTTCCTTTGCTTCACTTTTAGACTCCCTGACATCATCCTTTCTCTCTTCATGGAGTTTAATTTTTAATTTCATCTTGTCATCCTTTTGACTATGAATCATCCTCTGGTAAAGGAGCATGTTCTCATCACTGGGTGCAAATGTTTCTGTTGGAAATTACAGCTCCAGTTACGGTTTCACGCAGTGGACAACCAATTGTATAGAAATGCATCTGGAGATTAGGTAATCACAATCCAAATTGAATCATCACTTTTCTTTAGTATCTTTAATCTTTAATATACTGATTCTAATGTACTTAAAAAAATAAGTCAGTAATCTTTGGAATCTTCCCAAATGACCATAATTGTGGTGTGTCACTATTTCCTTATCCTAGCTGCATAAGGTTAGGACAACACTTGTAGTAGCAGGAACATAAGAGAGTGACTCACAGAGGAGTCTTCAAGCCAGACAGCTGCTGTCAGATCTGCTAGGGAAAAGGACTGTCAACCTCCTGTTAAGAACATAAGAGTCCTGCTGGATCAGACCAATAGTCCATCTGGTCCAGCTTTCTGTCTCACACAGTGGCCAAGCGGTTCCTCTGGATGACCAACAACAGGACTGTTTATTTCTGTGGCCATCACTACATCCTCTGGCAGCAAATCCTACATTTTAATCACTCTCTGGGTAAAGTAGTATTTCCTTTTGTCCATCCTGAACATACTGCCCATCAGCTTCATTGGATGCCCTCGAGTTCTAGTATTTTGAGAGAAGGAGGAAAAAAAAATCTCTTTGTCAACTCTCTCCACCCCATGCATAGTTTTATAAACCTCTATCATGTCCCCCCTTAGTTGTCTCTTTTCTAAACTGGAAAGTCCCAGACTCTTCAGCCTTTCTTCATACGGAAGGTGTGCCAATCTTCTAATCATCTTGGTTGCTCTCCTCTGTACTTTTTCCAGCTCTGCAATGTCATTTTGAAAATATGGTGACCAGAACTGTACACAGTTTTCCAAATGAGGCTGCACCATAGATCTATACAGGGGCATTACAGTATCAGCTGTATTGTATCTCAATCCCTTTCGTAATAATCCCTAACATAGAATTTGCCTGCAGCACACTGGGTTGACACTTTCATTGAGCTATCCTCTATAATCCCAAAATCTTTTCCCTTCTCAGTCTCAGCAAGTTCAGACCCCATTAGCCTATACTTGAAGGTGGGGTTTTTTTTGTCCCAATGTGCATCACCTTACACTTGCCAGTATTGAATTTCATTTGCCACACTGTCGCCCACTCACCCAGTTTGCGGAGGTCCTCTTGGAGCTCTTCGCAGTCAGCCTTGGCTTGCACCATCCTGAATAATTTGGTGTCATCTGCAACCTTGGCCACTATACTACTCACTGCTAGTTCCGGATCATTGATGAATAGGGAAATAGTACCAGCCCCAATGCCAATCTTTGTGGGACCACACTGTTTACTTCCCTCCATTATGAGAGCTGTCCATTGATTCTTACTCTGTGCCTCCAATCATTTAACCACTTTTTAATCCATAAGAGAACCCATCCTCTTATCCCATGGCTCCTAAGTTTATTCAGGAGTCTTTGGTGAGGTACCTTGTCAAAAGCCTTTGTGAAATTCCAGGTATATAATGTATATCAGGTCCCTTGTCTATGTACTTGTTCACTTTCTCAAAGGACTCAAAGGTTGGTGAGGCAGGACTTCCCTTTGCAGAAGCCATGCTGATTTTCCTTCAGCAAGCTTTGTCCCTCTATGTGCCTAATAATTCTATCGTTGATTACAGTTTCTACTAATTTGCCTCAGACAGTTGTTAGGCTGACTGGTCTGTAATTCTTGGTTCCCCTCTGGATCCATTTTTGGAAAATTGGTGTCACATTTGCTACTCTCCAGTCTTCTGGTACTGCAGCTGAATTTAGTGATTGATTACATATATGGATTAGTAGATCAACCATCTCACATCTGAGTTCCTTAAGAAGTATCTGGAGTATGCCATGAGGACCTGGAGATTTATAAGTTTTTAATTTCCCCAGTAAGTCTAGAATTGCACCTCTGGTCACCTCAATTTGGCTCAGTTCTTCAGACTCCCTTCCTGAAAACAGGGGCTCTGGCATGGGTACATGCCCCACACTTTCCACAGTGAACACAGTGAACACAGAAGCAAAAAATCACTGAGTTTCTCTGCCATCTCCTCATCTTCCTTTAGCCATTCCTGTATTCCTTTGTCATCCAAAGGCCTCACTGCTTCTCTGGCTTTTAGCAACCCACTCCTCAAAATCTCTTTTTGCATGCCTGATTATTGACTTATACTTCTTTTACTAGCGTCTGTGATCCCTCCTGTTCAATTCATTGGGGCAGACCTTCCACTTTTTAAAAGAAGCTTCTATATTTTTTATGCCTTCTTTGACGTGCATTGTTAAGTCTTTTAGACTTGGCAGTGCCTTCTTTAACCTGTGGAACGCATTCTAGTTGGGCTTCATTTAGTGTGATTTTAAGTAGCTTCCAAGCATCCTCTATGGATTTGACTCTCTTGTGTTTCCCTTCAGCTTTCTTTTTACCATTCCCCTCATTTGTAAAGTTCCCTCTTTTGAAAACAAACCCTGTTTTGAAATCAAGTGTTAGTTTTGTACTTTAGAGGTACCTAAATGATGACTTTAATAGCATTATGGTCCCTGTTCCCAATTGGTCTAACAGTCTCTACATCACTTACTGGGTCTTGAGATCCACTAAGAATCAAGATCACTACCCCTCTGCTTGGCTCTGTGACCAACTGTTCCAGTGCACAGACATTTATGATGTCTAGGAATCGTTACTGTTCACAAGTAAAGAAATCTGGTATGAAGAAGGTCTATTTTAAATCAAAATCAGAATGTGTGGGCTAGGGGGAGCTAAAGCTAACCCCCTCTCCCATGATATTTCAGAGTTTGAAATAACCCCTCCCCTCAGGCAGCAGGGCTCAGTTTCAATATTGGGGCTAGACTGAAACATAGAATCATGCAGGCCATCTAGTCCAACCCCCTGTTCAATGCAGGATCAGCCTAGAGCATCCCTGACAAGTGTTTGTCCAGATGCTGCTTAAAGGCTGCCAGTCAGGGGGCACTCACCACCTCCCTAGGCAGCTGATCCCACTGTTAAACAATTCTTATTGTAAAAAGGTTTATCCTAATATCCAGCCGGTACCTTCCCACCCTTAATTTAAACCCATTATTGTGAGTCCTATCCTCTGCTGCCAAAAGGAGCAGCTCCCTGCCCTCCTCTAAGACGTTCAAATCCTTAAAGAGAGCAATCATGTCCCCCCTCAACCTTCTCTTCTCCAGACTAAACATTCCTAAATCCCTCAGCCTTTCCTCCAGGTCCCCAATCATCTTTGTTGCTCTCCTCTGCACCCGCCCCATTCTGTCCACATCCTTTTTGAAGTTAGGCCTCCAGAACTGCACACAATACTCCAGGTACGGCCTGACCAATGCAGTGTACAGTGGGACTATGACATCTTGTGATTTGAATGTTATGCCTCAGTTGATACACCCTGTGACGGAATTAAAGATTTGAGAACAGCAGCAGGTAAACAAAGGAGTTGCTGAGTCATGTGACTGAGAGTGGTGGGAGCCAGTTCGCTTGGAACTCTCAGCGAGTGACAGATAACTGTAAATAGCTGACAGTTGAGAGCTAACAGTTGGGCAAAGACAGTTGGAAGAAAGTTAGCAGTCGGCTAACTGGAGAGCTCTGAAGAGGACACAAGCCTCTGGGCTCAGTGGAATCAGCCGGATAGCAGTTTGTGTGGAAAACTGTGGCTGAATAACACTCTGCACTGGTACCCTCTAATGTAAAGAGGAGAGTGAACAGAGAGTGCACAGTATAAAACCACAGTGGTCACAAACACCAGAGAGACTGCTCCAAAGGATCTGATAAAGGTGGCTAAGGAAAGGCTAAGGGTCTGGAGGAGTCTGGAGAGCTGGGGTAGTCGCACCAGTAAGACTCAAGGGACCAGGCAAATAAAGCCCAAAGGTTAACCACAAAACAGTTACTGGAGAGTGGGATCATAGATGGGTGTTGTGAATGAAAGAACATCTGAGTCAAACTGAGAGTGATAAGCATACAGCCTATGTAAAGGCAAAGTGAAGTGTTTATTCTACAAAGTATCAAAATAAATATATCCCATCCCCCTGTTGAATTTTCTGTGAAATAAAGAACTGTGCTATTTGACTTTTACAAGCACTGGTGCCTGACTCTTTTTCAAAGATTATACTGGGCAGTTGTCCTCAATACATCCTGAAACACCGAAGAGATTACTTTTAAGCATGAACTGGTCAGCCATCAGAAAGCAGAACTGATCAGGCACATCACAGTGAAATAAACTAAATCCAGTACATATATAGGCAGTGATGCCACAGCTCGGTCACGGCAACGGTCCAGGAGAGGTCGTTGTGTTATACACCCCAAGATCGTATTAGCCTTTTTTGTCACTGCATCACACTGACTGCTCATATTTAACTTACAGTCCACCCATACCCCAAGATCTTGTTCACACACACTGCTACCCAGAAGTGTATTTCATTTTTGTTACCTAATTTTTGTTACCTAATTTTTGTTACCTAATTTTTGTTACCTAATTTTTGTTACCTAATTTTTGTTACCTAATTTTTGTTACCTAATTTTTGTTACCTAATTTTTGTTACCTAATTTTTGTTACCTAATTTTTGACTGGAAAAGATTCAGGTACTGGAATAATGTGTGTGTGTGTGCATGACAGGGAAATACAGGGTTTTCTTCTCCTCATCTATGTGTATTTGTTTAAGATAGACTCCTACCCCCCAACTTAAGGATCTCAGGAACACTAATATATTAGTGTTTCACTTTTAGGGAATATTTTAATTACCCGCAGATGGAGATATTTTACCCTATAAGTCTGAAATTGAACAGAAGGGATCATTTGCATGAGAGGTACAAGTTCTTTGAATTTCATCCCTATTAGGTGGGATGAAAAAATTACATGTGGCAATGCTTTTCCCCATGAAAGGAATGTGGAAAATGACTATAATAGAGACCCTGAAGTGGTGAAATAATGATTATTTATTTACTTTAAAATATATTATATTCTGGTTTGATCCTAAATGAAAAGCCAAAATCCCCAAACATCATTCTCTTCTGTCCCATTTCCTCACAACGACCAGCCTGTGAGGTAGGTTAGACTGAGAGAGCAGCTGGCCCAAAGTCACCCAGCAAGTTTCCGAGCAGGGATTTGAGCCTACGACTCCCAGATTCTAGTCCAGCACTACGTACAAGTGTTATGCTCATTTTTCTTGCATTGCACAATGTGGAACTAAAGTTTTGCAGAAATATAACCAGTTCATGTTTCCAGTTCTTCTGAAAGGAAAAAAAAATCCTCATATTCTTGGCCTTTGAGGTAAATACAATCATTCTGATTAATGATACTGACAAGCTTTGAGTGGGTGAACAACATTTTCCTCGTAAAAAAAAAGCTCACACGATTTTCTAGACAGGCATAGACCTTTCAAACCTGGACCTGACTCAGAGTGGTATGCAAAATGGCTACTGCTATCTAGAGAGCTATGCATCTTTTCCAACTACCACAACCGTACCTTTCCTAAGGAGAGAAGAGAAGCCTGAGACAGGCACAGGCTACAAACACAGACCAAGAGCCCCTTGGTTTTATAAAGTACCTGGAACAGAAAAGAAACAACCAGTCCTCCCCAAATTTGTCCAACAGCTGGGAAAGATGTTCCTCTCACTCCTTCCTTCCCAGCTCTACCAACATCACTCCCAATTTCACATATCGGCGTGAAACATCTAAGAGCAAAATTATAAGAGTGGACCAAGGCAAAACACAACTGATGGAAATGAAATCATGTGGTCAGCATGATACAGTTCAGGGCTACAGTTATAATCAAGATGACTCCTAACTGCAATTCCAAAGGCTGGTTCAGTGATCTATATGCAAAGAGCCATGCACTGAACTCCACCTATATTGGCTTTTGACACCCAGTCACAGTGGGTCAAAATTCATGTGTATGCTTTTTCGCAAAACAAACTGTGTATTCAGGTGCCTGCTGCAAAGTGACATATTATGAGGGATGACTTTAGAATTCATGTTGGAACTGAGGATTCCTCAAATTTAACAGAAAGAGCAATCATGTGAGTCTGGGAGTTTGTTCCTGCCTCCTCCTGGCTTGCCTTGACCATGACTACTGGATAAGGAGTTTCCCCTGAAGTTTGAAGTAGGGTTGTTGAATCCAGTTTGGAACTTCCTGGAGATTTAGGGGTGGTGCTTGGGCAGACTGGAATTTTGGGAGGAGAGGAACATAAGAGATGCCAATGTTGGATCAGGCCAAAGGCCCATCCAGTCCAACACTCTGTCACACAGTGGCCAGAAATACCAGTGCCATCAGGAGGTCCACCAGTGGGGCCAGGACATTAGAAGCCCTCCCACTGTTGACCCCCCCAAGCACCAAGATGACAGAGCATCACTTGCCCCAGAGACCCTATCTATACCTTGTGGCTAATAGCCACTGATGGACCTCTGCTCCATATGCTTATCTAATTCCCTTTTGAAGCCGTCCATGCTTGTAGCCGCCACCACTTCCAGAGGAAGCTCTGCAGGGATGTGATGCCATACAGTCTTCCCTCTGAAGCGACCATTTTCTTCAGTGGAACTGTGGCTTGGAGATATGTCGCAAGTCCAGGAGAATTCCAGGCCTCAACTTGAGGCTGGTAACTATAGTCTGCTCCACCTGGTTCCTTTTTATCTTTCTTGCATGGCACTCCCACTGTCTCTCTCACACAGGGCTATTTTTGGGCAGGAACGCACAGGAACGGAGTTCCGGCTGGCTTCAGAGCTGGCCATGCCCGCTACAGCCAAAACCTCTGCACGTGTGGCTACAGAGGGAAGGCCTGGAGAGCAACCCCCCCCCAGCAACTCCGAGGCGGGTGGGCCAAGGGGGGCCCTGGAAGGATCGGGGAGGCATTTAAATTCCTCCCCGTGCCTTCCCTGGCCTGTCCAAGGGCTGGCTTGCCCGGGCTCTCTGCAGCCATGCGGTGCCTGGGCAAGCCTATTATGCTAATGAGCTGTGCTGTCAGGGGTGTGGCCTAATGTGCTGAGTTTCTGCTGCTGGGTGTGGCCTATTATGCTAATGAGTCCCTGCTGGGCTTTTTTTTACAAAAAGAGCTCTGCGTCACACAGCATGAGTCTCTAGATTGTCATTTCCTCCTCAGCTCTTGGTTGTCACCATGGGATCCACCCAGCACACCCAAGCCCATTGAAACTTGCAGGTGTCACTGGGGCCATGTTGCCTAATGGAGGAGCACTGGGCCCCGTGGAATCCATCCATCCATCACTGCTCACACGGCTATCACCTTAAGATTTTTGTTACCTAATTTTTGACTGGAAAAGATTCAGGTACTGGAATAATGTGTGTGTGTGTGCATGACAGGGAAAGACAGGGTTTTCTTCTCCTCATCTATGTGTTTTTGTTTAAGATAGACTCCTACACCCCAACTTAAGGATCTCAGGAACACTAATATATTAGTGTTTCACTTTTAGGGAATATTTTAATTACCCGCAGATGGAGATATTTTACCCTATAAGTCTGAAATTGAACAGAAGGGATCATTTGCATGAGAGGTACAAGTTCTTTGAATTTCATCCCTATTAGGTGGGATGAAAAAATTACAGGTGGCAATGCTTTTCCCCATGAAAGGAATGTGGAAAATGACTATAATAGAGACCCTGAAGTGGTGAAATAATGATTATTTATTTACTTTAAAATATATTATATTCTGGTTTGATCCTAAATGAAAAGCCAAAATCCCCAAACATCATTCTCTTCTGTCCCATTTCCTCACAATGACCAGCCTGTGAGGTAGGTTAGACTGAGAGAGCAGCTGGCCCAAAGTCACCCAGCAAGTTTCCGAGCAGGGATTTGAGCCTACGACTCCCAGATTCTAGTCCAGCACTATGTACAAGTGTTATGCTCATTTTTCTTGCATTGCACAATGTGGAACTAAAGTTTTGCAGAAATATAACCAGTTCATGTTTCCAGTTCTTCTGAAAGGAAAAAAAAATCCTCATATTCTTGGCCTTTGAGGTAAATACAATCATTCTGATTAATGATACTGACAAGCTTTGAGTGGGTGAACAACATTTTCCTCGTAAAAAAAAAGCTCACACGATTTTCTAGACAGGCATAGACCTTTCAAACCTGGACCTGACTCAGAGTGGTATGCAAAATGGCTACTGCTATCTAGAGAGCTATGCATCTTTTCCAACTACCACAACCGTACCTTTCCTAAGGAGAGAAGAGAAGCCTGAGACAGTGCATATCTCTGTAAAAAGTGGATAGGCCCCAACTATGGATTGCTCATGACCATTGATCCTTGTTTCCCAGGTTTCCTAAGAAGCTGCAGTGGAAAATTGACTTGCTGCTTCTGCAGAAGCTATGATAGTTAATTTCTTCTAATAGCAATAGCAACCACACTAAAATGATCATATATTTATTTATTTATTTTATTTATTAGACTTCTATTCCACCCTTAATTGAAGACTCGGGGCAGATTACGACAACAGACTGTGGAATTTTTTAGAGGTAATGGGCCTGGATTTTCATTTATTTACTTAACAATTTATACTTTGCTTTTCCCCTCAAGTGGACCTAAAGGGGTTTACAACAGAAAAAAAGTCTTCATGCTTGAGCTCAATGGTGCCTTGGGGGGCAGGGGCACATATTAGCCAGTGTTTGTCCACCCTCATCACCAGCAGCCATAAGACCTTTTTTTATTCTGCTTTTATACCCAGCTAAGGAGTGTGAATCACAGTTCTCTGTTTCTTCCCTTGGGTCGCGATCACACCCACAATTAGCCGCACCATAGGTGCAAATGTCCAGTAGCAAACGGGTTGCTATGGGCCATAGATAGACTTTCCCCTGTCTGATCGCTCCCGCACACTCTCATGGCATCAGTATGTTCTGATCGGGCCATCCCAACTCCGTGCCGTTCTCCCCCCCCCCAGTATGTGCATTATCGCACACTCCATTGGGAGCCCTCAGTGCGGAGATGTGATTCATTGATTCCTCGTTTAAGCGCATCGAAAACAAATAGCAAAAAAACCTCGACTCACCCGCGATTGCGTCTGATCATGCAGTGGCGGGCTGTTGATCGCACAACTGCGGGTCAAATTCCTCTGGAGGAAATAGCCTTGCTTCCGCCCCCCCCCCCGCATTATCTCGCGCGTGTGATCGCCACCTTGGTTTGGAAGCTCTCTGCTGGCTCTGCCTCACATAGGGAGCAGCTCTGCCTAGTGCTGGTCTCTGCTTCCTGGTCCTGTTTACCTTAATTCCAAGAGCTTCTTCCTTTGTTGAAAGCCATCTCTGCTCTTCTTTCGAGAAAGCCACATGCAGGTAAGTTTTCTCCTGGCCCTTCCCAGGCAACCTCCTTTCCTTGCAGTCCTTCTCCCAGCCCACATCTTCATCAGGTTCTAAGAGCCTGGGTGAAAGGAGGCTGCTCCATCTGTTGTTGCCCTGCCCTGACTGTTTCTAAACTTGGCTGGACCAGCTGCAGTGCAGGACTGACACATGGCTCTTGTGGCCCTTCTCCCATACGACAGAAAACCACAATTACATCTTGGGCTGTTCTTGGACTTGTTGGGTGGCTCACTCAAAGGCACAGGCTACAAACACAGACCAAGAGCCCCTTGGTTTTATAAAGTACCTGGAACAGAAAAGAAACAACCAGTCCTCCCCAAATTTGCCAAAGTAGAAGCTCAGCAACCCCAGCCCACTGAGACTTCCAGGTCCGGGGCCCTGTTGCCTAACGGAGGAGCACTGGGCCCCACCTGAGCTCTCTCTGGCAAGATGGAACTGGCTATTGGATGGCAGGATCCCCTTGGAGTTAGGTGGCTGATGACTCCTCCAACATTCCTGTTCCTCCTGTGTCTTCACGGTCGTGGGCGTGGCTCTGTGTCAGCACCCACAGCTAACAACGAAGTACACGCATTCAGGAATGGTTATACTTTTATTGCAAAGCTATAGATGCAGTAACACAGGCACTGTTAAGAATGGCGGCAACCCATAGAGCCTAATAGGATATAGGGTATTCGTATGCACACACACACCCCCCATGGCATGGGCCAATTAGATACCCTCCTGCGTGCGGGACGAGTTAGGAAACCGTTACGTGGCGAAAGCTGGGAAGCAGGAGTCTCTCACGGTACATAGGAGACGTCCAGACAACACAACCTCCTCCTGCACATCTGTAGAGATAAGCGTTTCAGCACAGGCAGAACAGGAGAGATAGGAATGCAATAGCAATTAACCAGAGACAGAAAGAACTCCCCAACCCCCATGGCAGCATAGCTGACACTCTGCATCTCAGCTGATGGGTGTGGCATAGCCAGGATGGGAGGCTGTCAATGAGCTGTCCCTCAGTGTGTGGCTCTGCCCCTCAGCTGGTTGGAGGCAACTGTCAGTGAGATCTGCTCCAGACAGGTCCTTAAAGCCTTGGCTTGCATCTTGAATTTGTTGGTTTACCACTGTCCATGTATGCACTAATTCATCAACACTGGCATAGTAGGTCTGCTTGCTACTGACCCACAGAGCTCTTTCCGTATATCTTATCTGTTCATTCAGTGGCACTATTACTTATTTATAAGTATATCTCTTATTTTATTACTTATTTTATTTTTAAGCACTTATTTCTCTCTCCTGAACTGGAGAACTGGTTTCCAGGGTGGCTAAAAGCAATTATGATTGCTACAGAAACTCAAAACTACGGGAAGGGGGGGGGGAAACCAAGCAGAAGAATTTTTTAAAAAGATATCAAAATACAGGGAGAAGCCAAAAAAGAGAGAGTAAAACTAACAATTAGCAGAACTAAAACAAAATTCCCAAAATAACAAGTAATGAAAGTACAAAGCAAAGGAGCGAACAGAAGTATCTGCCTGTGTCTATTACAGAAGCTTTCCTGATGCAACTCCCTACAAAGAAAAATGATTTAATGGTTGACCTCATTGGATGACTCATGAGGTTCCTGTAACATTTCTTAAATGGGTGTAAAAACTGCTCTTTATTTCCCATTGTTGGTCTATATTTTGCTCAAACTAATCTTGAGTGTAGCCTGAAAGCTCAGACATTCAAGGCTTTGTCACTCTGAATGGACTGGAATTATATCTCTCTCACTGTAGCTGCCAGTAAACCAGATGGCCCCTAGGTGGATGACGAAAGCCACAGGACAGACACTGACAGGCACGGGAGGGGTCTCTCCTGACACAGAGAACTCCCCAGGTATGACAACAACTCTGACTTTGTAAATTAAATGAAAGAAAAGGGTGGGAAGGTTTAAAACTGGCTGATTAAAACATGCTTCTGAAAGATGAGAGAAAGTGATGGCTATGAACACATGAAGCTGGCCTTATACTGAATCGGACCATCAGACCATCAAGGTCAGAACTTTCTATTCAGTCTAGCAGTGGCTCACCAGGGTCTCACGAAGAGCTATTTCACATCACCTAGTGCCAGATCCTTTTAAATGGAGATGCCAGGGATTGAACCAGGGTCCCTTCTGCATGCCAAGCAGATTCTCTATCACTGAGCCATGGCCTCATCCCTTGTTAGTTAAAAGGAAAAAAGGAAAGAGATCCCTTGTTAGTTAAAAGGAAAAAAGGAGAGAGATGGAAGTCAGCCCACTCAATTGCCTGAGAAGCCTGGAGGAGGAGATTTTGAGGGGAGGGATTTCCATATGGTACTCCCTTCCTGGGAAAGATTGAAGGTCAAAGAAGACGGGGACGGCAAAGGATGAGATGGTTAGACAGTGTCATCGATGCAACGAACATGAAATTGAGCAAACTTCAGAGGACGGCGGAAGACAGGAGGGCCTGGCGTGATCTTGTCCATGGGGTTGCGAAGAGTCGGACTCAACTGTGCGACTGAACAACAACAACAACAACAACTCCCTTCCCATGATTCCTTATAGTACACAATTTCTGTACGTGTGTTTAACTGGATTACTATTATCTATTTAGCACATTTTTATTCTACGCTTCCTCCAAGGAGTTCAGGATGACATATACTAGTCTCCTTCCTCCATTTTACACTCATGATAGTCCTGTGAGGTAGGGTTTGGCTGACAGAGAGAGAGCGGGATTGGCCCAAGATCACCTAACATTGTTGTGGCAGAGTGGGGACTTGAACCTGAGGCTGCAGTCACACACACTAAATAATCCACTTTCAATGCACTTTCCAATAGTAAAATCCAGTTGGAAAGTGCACTGAAAGTGGATTGAAAGTGGATTATTTAGCATGTGTGATCCTCTCACAGACTGGTTCAACTTTTTGATCACTATACCCATTTGGCTAGAAGCTGGAGCAATGTTTCAGATTTTGCAGTGTGAGTGAAAGATTTCTGTATTAGGGGAGATAAAAAGAAGGTTGAAAGTCTCATTCAAAGTTCGACTTCAAAACAAACAAAACATTTTAAGAACATTTGATCATTTTTTCAGCAAAATTTAAATAAGGAAACTCCGATACAGGTTGTATGGGAAGCATATAAAGCGGTGATGAGAGGGATTCTCATCTCACAAAATGTGAGGCAAAAGAAAGAGAAATTTAAAAGACAGGCTGAAGTATTGGCAAGAATATCTCAAAAGGAAAAAGAACTTAAGAAAAATACCCCTGTGTTGTAGCATGAATTGCCCAGCACAGATATAACTTGGAGCCTATGTTGTTTGGGTCAGGCAATGTAACCTGCCTTGAAGGCATGACAGGAAATTTCTCAGGTCTCAAACCCTGAGGTGATTTTAGCTGTCTCACTGAATTTCCCTTTGGAAATTAATACAGATGTGTCCCCAGCAGATCTCACGGGAGAGAATTCTCTGCTCCAGCTGAAAAGAGGGGGGGAAAAGATCTTAATGGATACACCAGGCCTTAACCTTACCTTGTCTGTGAAGTAAAGCAAAGCTCATGGTTTTATCTGTAGACAGTAAAGAGGAAAGAAGAGCTCCCTGGTAACTCCTGATTGCTGAACTGAGCACTAGCTCCTTCCCATCCTCCCAGGGAAAGATGGGAAGAATCTTTTTTTTTGTTTGTTTAAAGCAAAGTGTTTTGTGTGTGTGTGTTGCATACGCATTTTAGGTAAATTTAGGGAACTTGTGAATGCTGACGTTTCCTGGTTTCCTGGAAAGGTGGCATGGTTATGTTATAAACATAGAAATAATAAAATGTCAGAAATGTTAGTGTCATTACTTGTTTCTGTCGTTTTGACACACATACACACAGAGGGTAAATGACATCTGATGCCTAGCCCACATCAAAATTTCAGTGGGACATCAGAAGCTCACAAACAGACCTTCCTTGTTAATTTAATCAGATCTATGTGGGCCTTTTATTTTTTTTTCTAATTCATAGTTTCTAAAATGTATTTTTATGTATTTTTTTCTGTTTATGTTGTAAGCTGGTTTGTGGGTTCAGCAAACATAACAGGCAACACTGGAGACAATTTCACAGACCTGCAGCCAATCTGGGACAGCTGCCTCATTGTCCTGGTAGTGAAAGTGCACATTACTTTGGAGATGAATACAAGACAATGGGAGAAGGGCCAATGGGAAGTGTAGTCCTACATCATCATGGGGCTGGTAGGTTTTGCAAGACTTTGAGATATGAGGAATATGAATGGGACAGAAGTCTTTTACATGTAAAGGTAAGGATCTGGCTGGCTTTGGAGGAGTCTTCTACTGGAGACTCCACTGTATCAGGCAAGTAGACCTAGGAAGCAAGCCCACTTGCATGTAGGCTAACCTGTTTCCTTCAGTCTGAGGCCATGCCTGGGAGCTGGTCAGTAGCAACTGTATTCCCATTCTTCCACCAGTTGCCCCAGATGGGTAGACACAGGGCTATTTTTGGGCAGGAACGCACAGAAACAGAGTTCCAGTTGGCTTCAGAGTTGGCCACGCCCACTACAGCCAAAACCTCTGTGTGCATGGCTACAGAGAGAAGGCCTGGAGAGCGACTCCCCCCCAGGCCACTCCAAGGCAGGC
>NW_015164207.1:809438-811732 GCF_001447785.1 Gekko japonicus
ACAAACAGTTTGCAAGCCCACACTTTCGTGATCTCACTGGGGCAACAGTCTAAATTGCTTTACTCGCGGGAGTTGCTGAATGTAACAATCTGCTTTATTTCAACCAACTTCTTCAGACTAACACAGAAAAATGAAAGTAAGTGAGAGAGCAGTCTAGAGTGTGGTGTTTTCCTCGATCCTATAATCAGGTTCTAGTTAGCTCTTTACTATCCATTTTACTATACACATAACTTCTGAAACAAATGCAAAACAAATGGAGGGATTGTGCTCTCTTCCTCTCTCACACACTTCACACACTCACCGAGAAGAGTCATGTGGCTCATGCTGCTCCCCCCCCAGGTTTCATTCTGCTGAGATTTAAAGGCACACACACATTCCCAAACACAAACAGTTTGCAAGCTTCTTCTAAAATGTCCTACTGAAATTTAAAGGCACATCATGGCTGTTGGAGTGGGGAGGAGCCTGCAAAATTGGGGGATTCCCCCACCTGGACCTGGGGGCTATAGAGTTAAGTTCTTTTTGGCTATTCCAGTAGCCAAAAGAAATGAAAGGCCTCGATGGAGGTCATGCCGTTAGTAGCAGGATCTCTGCATGCCTTCATGGAATTTATGGTGTGTTGGTGAGGATTCTGGGGCATATATGAGGAGTCTAAATTAGTTCACAATTTCCCAAGTTTATTGGGCCTCACTGTCATCTTGAATAAGCCGTGCTGTGGGAAGCACCCAACACTACAGCTTCAGAGAGGTATCTTGACTCCCTACAGAATGATTCCTTTGTATTCCAACATATTTTCCTGGCTTCCTGTGCCCCAGTGCAGTGATTTTTTTTTAGCCTTGTTTCTACTGCTCTGGTTATCCCTGCCCAGCACTTTCCCTGTGTCTGCACATTACAGGTAAAGAAGAGAGAGAAAAGATTGGATTTATACCCTGCCCTTCACTACCCAAAGAAGTCTTAGAGTGGCTTACAAACTCCTTTCCCTTCCCCTCCTTACAACAGACACCCTGTGAGGTAGGTGGGGCTGAGAGAGCTCTGACAGAAACTGCTCTTTTTCAAGAACACCTCTGACAGAACTATGGCTTGCCCAAGGTCATCCAGCCAGGTGCAAGTGGAGGAGTGGGGAATCAAACCTGGTTTTCCACGCACGTAACCACTATACCAAACTGGCTCTCAAAGTGTGATGGTCTGCCTAAAAATCAAGTTAATACAATTACAATACTGCACCCATGGCTAGCTCAAAACAAGTATATCAAGAAGATTTGGATTCTGGCTAATCTCTGTAGTTCTCTGCCTGTGTTTTATTTAAAAAGCACACCACATTTAATGTTGATTTCCTGGAAGTCCTTTAAGAGACATAAAATGATAAAAGCACCAATTTGTGAGGGGCTTTTAAAGATGTAAACAAATATTGACCTGACAGCTGGAACCCTGATATCTCTTTTGAGTCAAACTGGCCTACCTCTAATCTTAGTGATTCAAGGCCTCAAGGCTATGGCCAGTCTTTTGTGTTACATATAAATGCAATCCTATAAAAAGGGGCCTTTTCCCGCTTGCCTCCAAAGAGGGCTTTAAAAATCCAAAGAGATTGAAAGCCTCGGCATTGTGTGGCCCACAGTTCGGCTCGTGCGCTTGCTTTCCTTGTTAATATTTTTATTTTAGCCTCCGCCATATGACTGACCTCACTTTATTGTGTTCAGCAGCTGAGGTAAATACACAGAGGTCTATGCAGGAGTCCCCACTCATTCTTTGCTGCTTTCAGGACAAAGCTGCCCCTCCACATGTCTGCCTTGGCCTCTGACCCGGCACGTTTGCTTCAAGTAAACATGCCAGATGGTGAAGAAAAGTGGTAGGTCAAAGAACAACCCTCCAGGGGTCAGGAGTCACGAAATCCTTCTCCACAAAAGCCAGCTTAAAAGCAACAATTTTAACAAATGCCTTAGAGCAACTTCACAGTTGGAGCGATAAAGGGAAAGGAAGGGAAGAATATTTTGTTATCTGTGTCTAAATGGATATTTCATTGGCTCTTTTCAAAGCAAAATGTTTGTAAGTGCTAATAGGGACCCATGGACAGATGGGCTCTTATTGGGAATACAGAATCTGAGGTAGGCAGGGAGCCTGAGTGGAACAAGTGGATCTGGGCCTTGAGGATTATAATTAGAATCTGCTGTGTCTATTCACACCGCTACTTCCTCTGTGAGGCATTGTTGAGGGTGAGACAAGAGACATACAATTTGACATTAAATGTAGTCCATCACTCTTGAATGTCCCACCTGGCAGGCTATTTTATTTGATTTTTT
>NW_015164208.1:0-28368 GCF_001447785.1 Gekko japonicus
AAGATACAAGTAACACAGAACACCATGGCTTGCTGACAGTGACCTAGGCAGCACTGGCTTGTGGCACAACAAAGTAAAGTTTGCAGGCCCCCAGTGGGGGCAGGGGAGGCCTCACTCTGGGGGCCCTCCCCTGGTGCCTATCAGCTGGCCAGTTGGGGACTTACTGGCAGCAAAAGGAGGCCTAGGCCTGCATCACAGGCAACACAGTGATCCCACTTCCAGCATGCACAGAAAGTGATGTCATCACATCACCAGTGACATAGGGAATCTTTGGTAATTGGGCAAAAACTCTATGGTAGAAATGATTTCTACCATAAAGTTTTTGCCCAAATACCAGAGAGTCCCTGTGTCACCATTAATGTGATGACATCACTTCCTTTCTGGGATGGGTATGATGTTGCCACATTGCCAGCAACACTAGCCTAGGCTTCTCTTTGCTCCTGGTAAGTCCTTCCCACCACCGCCAGGGAAACCTAGTGACCCCTGACAAGTGCCACTCTGCTTGATTTGAGGGTTGTACTTAGCCAGGCATGTGTGCAGCAAGCCAAGCCCCAGTAGCACTGCCAGCATCTCAAGGATTTTCCTTGGACTCCACTGGTGACTCTGCAGGTCTGGGAGGTGATAACTAGAACCAAACCCAGATAACCCAGGAAGACGCCGTAGTGACATCAGAGTTGCCACTAGATGGCAATAAAATGATGCAGACAGTCAATGCTGAGATGACGCAATAGTGGAAGGGCTGTGGCATGTGATGCAGACAGAACTTTGTGAGACGATGTGGGATCGGCAGCATGGTGGTGGGAAAAACCAGTGCAGATTGGACCTAGGTTGCCAGCAGGAGGACTGAGGGGTGGAGACATGGGGAAGCTTGTGACAGTGACATGATTGGTAGCTCTAGGAATCAGCAGAAGCTCTATGGTTGGGCTTCTGGTGATTCCTAGAGCTACCCATTGTCACTGCTGAGTTGAACCTGGAAGTGACATACCACTGCGGCTCTGAGAGGCTGCAAGCAACAGAGAAGGTCAGTGAGAGGGAAGGCGAGCCCTGACGGTGCTTCAGTGGATTAGGCAGAGATCTGGCCCTGGCGCCAAGCAGAATGGCCTGGTGTGCTGCAGTGCTATCAATGCACATGCTGGGGGTCGCTTCTCACAGTTCTAGAGCATCATCTGGTCACCTTTTGTGAGATAACTGTCAGCTAGTATTACTCAAGGATGCTGAGAAGCTGCTTGGAGATATGTGATGGACCATGTTCTATGTGGGGCTGCCCTGCAGGATGCCAGTATTACAGCTCATCTCCAGACTACAGAGATTAGTTCCCCTGGAGTAAAGGGATACTTTAGAGGGTGGACTCTGTGGCATTGGACCCACTGAGGTCCTTGTCCTCCCCAGGCTCTACCCCCAAATCTCCAGGAGTTTCCCAACTTAGATCTGGAAACCCTACCACCCCCCATCCCCCACCAGTAGCCAGGGGGAACCTGGCAACCCTAGATGCCCTTGAAAATGGTTCAGAAGCTTTAACTGGTCCAGAATGCAGTAATAATTTGCTAGGTGGGGTGGACGACAGGCAGCATATCACTCCCAGATTGAAAGATTTTCATTGGCTTCCTGCCCATGAACCTAAATTCAAGTAACTAGTTTTGACACCCAGAAAGCCCGGTATGGTTTAGGACAGGGGTGTCAAACATGTGGCCCGGGGGCCAGATCAGGCCCCCAGAGGGCTTCTATTAGGCCCACAGTGGAACTGGCTGTCTTCTGTTTCTTCTTCCAGTTCTGCTGCTGCTGTGTCATTGTAGGTTTGCAGCTTACAGATACACACCTGAACAGCACACTCAAGATTGCAACATCACAGACATTTCAATGCAATAATTCAGAGCAAGAGGTATCAGTTATCAGACACTGTTAAATAAACAAAATATTGCAAGAGTGCTAATGTTTTAAGCATGTTTTTATTTTAAGTAAAAAAAACCACCTTTGTGTTTGTGTGCTTTGTAAAGTGTATATCTCCGTTACCTGGCATTACATTTTATGACACACATGGCCCAGCCCAACAAGGTCTCATTTATGTCAGATCCAGCCCTCATAACAAATGAGTCCGACACCCCTGGTCTAGGATCTGAGTATTTAAGTGACAATCTTTCCCCATATAGACCTGCCCAGACACCTCATCTCATCCTTCTATGTTCTGAGGTGACGCTGGGAAACCACGGTAGGGACTTCTCAGTGTTGGCCCCTGGTTTTGGAATCCTCTCCCTCTCTTCCCCTCTCCTCACATCTAGTGCTATCACTATCCATCTTTTGGCACCAGACCAAGATTTTTTTTTTCTTCTAGGAGGCTTTCAACACATGGATGACAGTTTTCATTTGTTCGCCCCCTTTTGTACTCAGCTGTTTGTTTTGATTTGTTTTTAAGTGGCACTTGTGAGTTTTCTGTTAATTATGGCTATTTTGTTCGCTGCCATCTGTCTGTTGCTGCTTTTGGAATTTGTTGTTTTTAGGATGTCAACTGGACTGCTCCTTGCGTGCATCATGGAGGTATTCCTTACCCGCAAAGCATTTTCAGTTTTCTCATGCTAATTTCCCTCCTAAATTGTACGCATTTTCAATATTATTTGTCTATCGATAAATCAGCATGATGCATAATACACCTATGAGCCATCTAAATGGCATATGCAGTGCATATAAAACCAGAAGGGACCATTTTCACTGATTCCTCCTTCCCTCTGCAGAACATCATTTTGCTCCTAAACCGTTAAGAGCCTCTGCTCCCCAGGAGCAACTTTGGGGAGCTCAACGGGTTTCAGCAGGAGCAGGGAGGTAGAAAATTTGTACCAGTAGAGCTCAGCTAGCAGCACATTAAATCCAACCCTGTAAGTACACAGCCCCTAAAGTACCCTATATACAAAATCAACAGTAAAGTACCAAAACACCCGATCCAAAAAGATACAGCTCTACAAAAAAATGAATGAAGCGAGTAGATAAAATGGGTACCTGCCCCTAGGTGGCAGGGGGCACCCTCCTCCTTGTGGGCGGTGTGCAGCTGGAGCATCGGTGGCAGTGGCGGAACGATTGACAAGCGACCCTGGCGACCCAGTCAGCATGACGTCGAGCAGCGGAATCCGGGTGGAGACGGAATCGTGGAGGCGCGGTGACATGGCGGCGCGGCGGAGCCAGTAGGACATGAGGCGGAGCTGCGGCTGGTGCGGGGCCGCGCACCAGGATGAATCCGCCAGAGAGAGTCGCTGAATTAAGATCCGTTCCAAGGTGCCAGGAGGTAGAATGCCAAAGACTAATAACATCTGAAGCCCGCTTGAAAAAAAGAGCCGTATAACAACAGAGCTCCGCTGCCTGGGTGCCGGTAGGCAGTCACTCCCCCCATATAATGTGGCCCTAGATAGGTAACGAGATTGTATGTAAACCGCTCAGACCCTTCGGGGTTAGAGCGGTATATAAACTGAAAGTTAAATAAATAAATAAATGAGGGAACATTTGCTCATCCCTGGTTCATACTGCCTCTAAACATGGAGTTGTGAAATGGATAGTGAGCGCCATAATGAGGGCATCTTAAGTGGTTGCCTCGAGCATGGTGGGCACGATGAGGCCCTGGACCAGCCTCAGGGTTGCGATTCTGCAGGAACCGAGCAGGAGAGCCTTCTTCCACTCATTGCCCTCGATGTGCTGGAACAGTACAAAGTACTTGAGCCTTTCCATCCAAGTTTCCCAAAGCTCCAGGCAAGAGTTGTCAAATACCAGCAAATGTCCTGGAGCTGCAGCCATGGTCCCGGTTGTGATGTAATGTGTGTGGTACTGGAGCTCGGTGCACAGGGCGGTGCAGATGGGTTCTAGGCTCGCTCAACAGGATCCTACCTTCGTCGCCAGTGTTAAATACTGGGTTCAAGACGCATTGCAGTGAACAGCTCTACTTTATTTCGTGATTTCAGGAATAAGACTGAAGAATCCAGAGCAACTGCCCTGTTTAAGTAGCATGCAAAAAACCACTCCCAAACACCCCCCACTCCCAATGATAGGCTATTTACATAACATTGTCTCTTCATTGGTTATCTCTGTTTGCATAACATTGCCTTCTCATTGGTTACCTCTAGAATCCTGGTGGTCTATTGTTCCAGAGCTCCAAGCTCAGCCTCTCTCTTATGGACAGACCTGGGAGATTCCAGCCCAATACGTAACAATTTGCTCATCCCTGCTTCAGAGTTATACTGCATCTAAACATTGAGGTTCCATAAAGGCTTAAGAATACCCCCACCCAATGAGATAATGTCTTTCTTTCTGCTAACCCAGAAGTTCTTCAGGGTTGCCAACCTCCAGGTTGGGCCTGGAGTCCTACCAGAATCACAACTGATCTCCAGACTGTAGAAACCAGTTCCCCTGGAGGAAATGGCAGTTTTCAATGTGAATTCTGTGGCATTGGGTCCTCCTTAAGCTCCCTCCCATTTTCAAAATCCATCAAAACCCAAGAATCCCAAATCTCCAGGAATTTCCAAAGAGCTACTTTGGTGGAGTGGTTAAGAGCTGTGGACTCTAATCTGGGAGAACCAGGTTTGATTCCCCCCTCCTCCACATGCAGCTGCTAGTGTGACCTTGAGTCAGTCACAAGTTCCCTCAGAGCTGTTTTCTCAAGAGCAGTCCTCAAAAGAGCTCTCTCAGCTCCGCCTACCTTATGGGGAGGGGAAGGGAAAGGGATTGTAAGCTGCTCTGAGACTCCTTCGGGTATTGAAGGGCGGGGTATAAATTCTCTTTTCTTCAAAGCTGGAGTTGGGAGCCCTACATTCTTTCAAGTCTCCATTCAAAGGCAATTTACTGAGCAACCCTATGCAGAGTCACTCCAATCTAAACCTCTGGATTTCAATGGCTTTTGAGCAGAGTAACTCCATGTAGGATTGCACGGTTAGACACCCCAAGGCAGTCAAACGGCAGAGGGAACGGCTGCTGCCTCCTTCGGCATTGCTGCTCCCTTCCCAATCCCTTCTGCCAAAGAAATCTGTACCGGAGCCTTTCAGAGAAGAGCTCCCAGTTGCATGGAAGAAAGCCTTCTTTGTATGCGAACCGCAGCACCAATTTTTCAAGATAACCTTTATTTCATGTACTGAGTGTTAGAGCGACTGGAAAAAAGGGGGGGGGGAGAGAAAGCCAGATAACTCCTTCACCTGTGGAACATTATTAGAGTTTCTTTCCCTCCACCTCCCTGGCTTAAAAAAAAGAGAGGGGAGAATGAGTTGGTCCAGCGCATGACAATAAGAGAGGAACGAACTAGGCAGAGAAAGATCCCAAATTACTTCTCCGTCCGCATCTTTCTCTTGGTCCTATCTCAGTCAATCTCTTTTCAGTCCTCCGTCATTCACCAACAAGGCTGACTTTTTCATTACCCAGTGTCTACTCCCCCCCCCCTCGCTGAACGCATCAAGGTGCATTCGGGACTCACTCCGCTTGCAAGCAGGATTGCCCTCTGCATGCATTCCAGCCACCCCTGTCTGCAAAGGACCATCCCAGTTTTCTGGATCCTATTCCATATAAATCACTGTCTGTTTTTTTGGGGGTATGGGAGGGTCCCTGGCTTAAATGTGATTCATTGGAGTTGCTAGAGAAGCCATTCTTCTAGGGTATCTCTACCTCCTGCTTCCCAGAGTTTCTAGACGTTAATTTGCAGATTAGGGAAAGGGCACGTTTAGTTGGTGCATCAGTGCATCATCATGAATCATCATCCATGCATCATCATGAGCATGAATGCTAAGGTACCAAGAACTACTGGGGTAGGTAGAAACCAGGGAGTGCTCTGCTGCCCCACGTGGTGGATTAAGGACACCGCACACTTCGAATCTACAGGTAGCTCTGAGCCTCAAAAAGGTTAAGAACATAAGAGAAGCCATGCTGGATCAGGCCAATGGCCCATCCAGTCCAACACTCTGTCACACAGTGGCCACAACCCAGGTGCCATCAGGAGGTCCACCAGTGGGGCCAGGACTCCAGAAACCCTCCCACTGTTGCCCCCCAAGCACCAAGAATACAGAGCATCGCTGCCCCAGCCATAATGTTCCACCTATACCTTGTGGTCGATAGCCACTGATGGACCTCTGCTCCATATATTTATCTAATCCCCTCTTGAAGCTGTACTCATGCACTCAGCCCATCAGCTCCCTGCAACAGGAAGCACAAAAAAAAACCCCCAAGGCAGGCTGGGGATTCCTGACCAATCAAAAGGCCTGATTTATAGGTAGAATTGGTGTTTCCCTGCCTTAGTGCTGACTACCCCTAGGACATGTGGGGGGGGGAGTGGGTGAAGTTCTGGTGATCGGCATCGAGCTGACAATGCAAAGTCACTGCTGGTGCAGACTCAGAAGTGATGTCACTGCAACAGGTCGATGGTCTAAGATTCACCCCGAACTCTATGGTTTTTACTGTTTCCCCCCCACAATTGGGCTCCCTCTGCACCACTGAGCAGTGCTGGAAGAGGCGGGGCCCTATGGCAGGAGTTGTTCTGCTATAGTGGGAAGACCTGGCCGCCCTAGCTAGAACACTGGGGTGGAAGAATGGGTCGTCTGCTGTAGACTGCAGGTGGTCCAGTTCTGAGTGCTCCTTCACACAAACAAGAGAGAGAGAAAATCTCTCTGCAAAGCCAGAATAGCAAGGAGAAAGGTTCTAAGCTTTCCTACTCTGCTGCTGTTTTCATGTATAAAGAGATTTTTTTTAAAAAATAGGGAACATTCCAAGGAGTTATTCTCCCCCATAGCCTAAAGTGGTGCAATCAGTTCTACCTAAGGTTGCCAACCTCCAGATGGGAGCTGGAGATCTCCTGGGATTACCACTGATCTTCAGCTGCCAGAGATCTGCTCCCCTGGAGGAAAGGGCTGCTTTGGAGGGCGGACTCGATGGCACTGTACCCTACTGAGGTCCCTCCCTTCTCCCAACCCTTCTCTCCACAGCTTCCATCCACCACCACCACCACCCAATCTCCAGGTGTTTCCCAAGCAGGAATTGGCAACCCTATGCCACTGTACCCATTCATCATTTCCCTTGCATCAGTGCAGGCCTTAATGTTTTGTCTTGACGCAATGATTTCCGTCCTGTCCCCCTGACCGCTGAGCCAGTTTGGTGTGGTGGTTAGGAGCGCAGACTCTAATCTGGGAGGACCGGGTTTGATTCCCCACTCCTCCACGTGCAGCTGCTGGTGTGACCTCGGGTCAGTCACAAGTTCGCTCAGAGCTGTTCTCTCAGGAGCAGTCCTCAAAAGAGCTCTCTCAGCCCCACCTAAGAGGTAGAACAGAAAGGAGACTGTAAGCTGCTTTGAGATGCCTTTGGGTAGTGAAGGGCGGGGTATACATCCAATCTCCTCCTCCTCCTTCCTTGAAACCCCAGCTGGCAGCTGGATCTGGCAGTCTCAACTGGGCCTCTTTGTGACTCTTTTCAGCTTCCGCTTGACAACACGGTCCAGTCTTGATTGCTGCTCAGGCAGGAGCGACCCCTGGCCTTCTCCTTGTTGGAAATGTATGTGTTTGCAAGGTCTCAGATTCCAGCCATTATAGGGTTAACTTGTTTACCTTCCTATGCTATTGTCTAGACTGACCTGGAAGGAAAACCTGGCAGACAGCCAATGTGGAAAAAGCCCCCCCCCCAAATCTGAGTGTGTTTACAAACTATGATGGGTTACTGTTTTCAGGTGACTTCCTTTCTAGGGGTTGAGAAGAAGGTGTTTGTCCACCATTGCTTGAGAAGTGTGTGACTATGCTTTGAGAAGTAAGCAGCAGGTAGCTCTTAGATGTTTTGTAGTTTTCCTGTATACCTTTTACCTTTAGAAATAAAGCTTTTTAAACAGAAAGAAAGTCTCCCCATTCAGTGAAGCAAGATCCATTGACACTCTGAACAATTTAAGCATTTTTGACTACTTTCCCAACACTCCTCAACCTCCTCCCTCACTCCTTGTTTCAGGATCCCCACTTCCAGCTCCACCTGGCTGCTGCCTAAGACTCCAACTCTGACAACAGCTCA
Source organism: Gekko japonicus (assembly GCF_001447785.1). Classification (NCBI taxonomy): domain Eukaryota; kingdom Metazoa; phylum Chordata; class Lepidosauria; order Squamata; family Gekkonidae; genus Gekko; species Gekko japonicus. The sequence continues at coordinate 7,999 of NW_015164208.1, forward strand.
GCCTGCCATTTCATGCGCTGCAGCTGGTACGGTACATCCCCGATAGCCGATAACCTATTTCAGCACAATTCTATCTTCTAGGATATCTTTAACCACACGAGCAATCATTCTGTTGGCTTTTCTATCAGGGGAGGAGAGATTGTTGAGCCGTCATTTAATACAGCACACAGAAGGTGGAGTTTAGCCTCAATGAGTAAAAATAGTGCAGCAGATCAAGCAATGATCCCTGGTATGAGAAATGGGATATTGCAAGGGCCCCTCTGTTTATGTCTGCACAGCATTGGAGGGTGTGCTACATACGTATGTTATGCATTTCTTTCCGTCTGCATTGAAAATATTTTTTACCCTACTTTTCACTCTGTTAGGACAGCAGTTAGCAATCTGTCGGGGAAAAGAATACAATTAAACAGTAAAATAATCACCAGTGTCAAAAATAAAAAAAATATCACCACAAATACTATCACAAAATATTAGGAATGAACAGATTGCCCCCCATGCCATTCCTTCCCTGTTCCGTCCACTTAATTCTCATTTCTCTAGAATTTCTAGAATTAATTCCAGAATTGGAGTATGCATGGTTTGCCAGAGCTTTCAACTCATTTGCATCCCCCCCCACTGTGTCACTGATGATAAAGCAAAAAATAAGCAACAACAAAAACCTTACTAAGGCCCCAGTCACACAGAGCATTAGGCACGCTAGAGAGATGGAAGATAGGTGGATTTTCCAGGCGCGATCTCACCGCCACATCTGGGAAGCGTAGAGCTCCCGTGGCTCACCCGAGGCTTCACTCCGAAGATGCACTGTAAAAAACTAGTACTTCCGAGGTACTAGTTTCCGGAAACCATGGGGCGAGGGCGGGCGTCAGATCACGTTTCCGGTGTTAGCTCGTGGCATCCGGCACCCGCCCATGTCCCATTGTGAAAACTTTTTTTTTTTTTTTTTGGTCAAGTCTCCACAGGTGCGCACAAGCACCCAACGGCGTATGCGAACACTTAGGTTAAAAAAACCCAACACAACCCCCGCAGCGGGGTTTCTTTGCCGCACCGCAAGAGTGAGGTATGATCGGCACCTCCCCCCATCCACGGGACGTCAGCGGGATGTTTGATCCGGCTGCCGCGCGGTAGTTCGCTCCAGGGCAAACAGCCACGCCTCCCCCCGCGCGATATCCGGCCCATGTGACCGGGGCCACTGTAATCTCAAAATGGGCAGTGCAAGACCGTGCATGGCTCCAGATTGCTGCTGAGTGGGGCTTCCTGTGTTAATGAGCGGCTGCTCATATGGACAGCTTAGAGGGAAAACTGCTCAGAATCCTCATTTTGATTTTGTTTCCCCGCTGTGCCAATCAAACCCAGAGAGGATTTGGCATTATGCTAACATTGTTTCTTCATGGTGAACATTAACACATTTTCAGTCTTTTTTTTGGGGGGGGGGGTCAATTGTGTTTAATTGTTCTATAGAACTCAGATAACTGAGCAACCAAAGAAACAAAAAAAGATGAAACAATAGGTCTCAACGACAACAGACGGATAGAAAAAGGAATGTAAAATGGCCTGGGAGTTAAATTCCTCTCCTACTGGTAGCATTTATAACAGGGTCCCTTAGCTGTTTCCTGCAGTGAACGCCAGTCATAGTTCTCTGATATCATACATGAAGCTGCTTTATACGCAGGGCTATTTTTGGGAGGCAGGAATGCACAGGAACGGAGTTCCGGCTGGCTCCCAAGTTGACCACGCCCAGCAGGAACTCATTAGCATAATAGGCCACACCCAACAACAGAAACTCATTAGGATTGGCTACATTAGGGGTGTGTGGCCTAACATGCAAAGGAGTTCCTGCTACAAAAAAGGCCCTGGGTTTTGACAACAAACAAGGTAAACAGAACAACAAGCAAAAGGTGGGTGTGGCTGGATGAGCACACTTCTGGTAACATGGGGGTGTGGCTTAATGTGCTAATGAGCTGTGCTGTCAGGGGTGTGCCCTAATATGCTAATGAGTTCCTGCTGTTGGGTCTGGCCTATTATGCTAATGAGTTCCTGCTGGGCTTTTTCTACAAAAAGAGCCCTGTAATACGGAATCAGACCCTTGGTCCATCAGAGTCAGTACTGTCTACTCAGGCTGGCAGAGGCTCTTCCAGGGCCTCATTTGGAGGTCTTTCACATCACCTCCTCACCTGGGCCCTTTAACTGGAGATGCTGGAGATTGAACCTGAGACCTTCTGAATGCCAAGAAGATGCTCTGTCACTGAGCCACGGGCCCTTGTCACTATGCCATGGACATATATCTTAGCCCTTAGACCAATGAGGCCTGAGTTCTAATGCCTGTGAAGTAGGGTTGCCAGCTCCAACTTGTGAAACTCCTGGATATTTGGAGGTGGAGCCTGAGGAAGGCAGGGTTTGGGGAGGATAGGAAGCCCAACAGGCATGTAATATATCCTTCAAAGGTGCCATTTCCTCCAGGGGAACTGATCTCTGTATTCGGGAGGTCAGTTGCAATTCCAGGACAGCTCCAGGCCCCACCTGGAGGCTGGCAACCCTATGCAATGGCAGCTCTAGATAGAGAACAAGTATAAAGAAAACAGTCGTGATTGTCTGTCCCACAAATCAAGCAGTCAACAAGACTTGGAGAGAAAATGCTTACTATGTATTACAGTCTGAAGCACTACAACACAATAAATCAATTCTTACAAATCATAAGAAGGAAAAAATCCTAGTGCAAAGGTACATCATTAACATCGTCTCCGGATTATATAACAACATTTCAAAATTGGATCTTCCTCTGGAAATGTTCTGTAGTGTACAAAAATACAATTCTTTAGCATATGTACAATGTAAATAATGAAAACCAGTATAAAATCCAAATGCAGTCTAGATAGAATAATGTGGCAGAATGGGCTGTACCACCTTCAAGTGGCAGGTGGTGGATACCAGCTTGGAATGTTCCAGTGCATTAAAACAACACCCATTTGTGGAAACAGAAAATTAGAAGAAGAGAAGAGATTGGATTTATACCCCGCCATTCATAACCCGAAGGAGTATCGGAGCAGTTTACAATCTCCTTTCCCTTCCCCTCCGCACAAGAGGCACCCTGTGAGGAAGATGGGGCTGAGAGAGCTCTCTCAAGAACTGCCCTTGAGAGAACAGCTCTTAAAGAACTTATGACTGACTCAAGCTCACACCAGCAGTGGCATGTGGAGGAGTGGGGAATCAAACCCAGTTCTCCCAGATTAGAGTCTGAACTCCTAACCACTACACCAAATTAGCAAAGCAGGATAAAGAGATTCTGCCTCCTTTCTTTGCTTTCCATGCTGCCTTTCTTTGTTTTTACCATCAGAGATCATTTCCAAATGTGATTCCCATGTGATCCTTTACCTGCAAGTTGAAGTTGTCCAGTCTCTTCCACCTCTTTCTCACTCTCCCCACCTCATTCCCATCTGCATGCGTCAACTGCTGTGCTCTAAAACATCTCATCACAAGACCATTGCCTCACTGCCTGGGCCCTACCAGATTAAAACTTCTTGTCAAATAACATCTCAGATACTGGCCGCTGTGCCTTAATATCTCTCTTCCATAATATTTCTTGTGGATTTGCGCATACAAACCGCTCCCTGAGGTAATTTCTTTTCGTAGGCTTTGTTGATTTTTAAGAACATACCGTCTTCACTAGCTGTTGGTTCGACCCGTTGGCTCCTCGGCACAATCTCATTAAAAGAAGGTAGGTCTGCCTGCTTCCCGTTCTCCCTGAAGGCCATGAGGAGGATTTCTGTTCTTCTCTCTTGGACTAAATTATCTCTCTGCAGGCATGAAACATTCTGGTCCTCCCTTAGTCCTTGACATCCTTCTGCAAAGCCCACAGTTTCTTTCTTTCTTTCTTTCTTTCTTTCTTTCTTTCTTTCTTTCTTTCTTTCTTTCTTTCTTCCTTCCTTCCTTCCTTCCTTCCTTCCTTCCTTCCTTCCTTCCCTTCCCTTCCCTTCCCTTCCCTTCCCTTCCCTTCCTTCCCTTCCTTCCTCATCTTCATCATCATCTATCAATCATCATCTCAAGTCCTCCAGAGAGCTCAGGATGGCATATGTGTTTCTCCCCTCCTGTAGTTCATCCTCAACACAAATCTGTCAGATAGGGTTAGGTTCACAGGGAGAAAGAGGCTGAGTGATGGGCTGGTCGGTGACCTTCATGGCTCAGTGGGGATTTGAACCATTTCTTCCTTGTCTGACAGTCTAATCATATCACACTGGTTCACAACAAGAGTTGAAGATATGTGACCTTAATACTTAGAGTAGCAGTGCTGGGACCACATGGTGGTAGAAAGTGCCATCAAGTTGTGGCTAATTTATGGTGGTCTGATACGGTTTTCAAAGTAAAAGATGAATGGAGGTGGTTTGTCATTGCCTTCCTCTGCACAGAAACCCTGGACTTCCTTGGTGGTTTCGTGTCCAGGAACTAACCAGGGTTGACCCTGCTTAACTGATGAGATCAGGCTAGTCTGGACCATGCAGGTCAGGGTGGACCACATACGAAGGCAAAATAAATTCAGGGGAGAAACCAGTTGCCAACAATGGGGTGGATCCATGCTTAACTGATGAGATCAGGCTAGTCTTGACCATGCAGGTCAGGGTGGACCACATACGAAGGCAAAATAAATTCAGGGGAGAAACCAGTTGCCAACAATGGGGTGGATCCATGCATGGAGTCTTCCACCAGCCTAAGGAGCTGTCCTCCAACTTAAGTGGCTCTTCTTCCAAGCTGGAAGAAGGCCAAATTTGCTCATTGGAGTGGAAGCACAGAGGCAGGATCCACCCCAGCATTACTGAAGACACCCTCCCTCATGTATTATAGATAATTTAATATATCAGCTCTACTATTTTTGGGGACCAGATTATTGTTGTAAGATCCAAACTGTCATTGTGCCACAGTGAACACTGTCAGACGAGAATTCTGGAACCACGTTGGTTCCTGTGAACACCAGTGCTAGGAGGCGACATCAGGAGAAGGTCTTGGCATGTTTGTTGGTCCTGCAGTGCAACTGGTTGGCCACTATGTGAAATAGGTTGAAAGACTAGATAGACCACTGGCCTCATCCAACAGGATTCTTTGTAACACTCTAACGGGGCCCTTTTTGCTACTGCCATAAAACAAAGCCATAGCTGATGAACCAGCCAGGAAGTAGACCACCAACAAGGCTACTCGAGGCCTTTCTCATTGTGTTGTTGTTGTTGTTCAGTCACACAGTTGAGTCCGACTCTTTCACCCCGTGGACCACATCATGCCAGGCTGTCCGGTCCTCCATCATCCTCCGGAGTTTGCTCAACTTCATGTTCGTTTTCTCACTGTATGGGCCTCTTAATCGGCTTGTGGCGGGGATTGTTAACTATGGCTTGGGAAATTTGTAGAGATTGGAGGGTGGAGCTTGGGAGGGCAAGGTTTGGGGAGTGACTTCAGTGAGCCATCGAAGCTACCTCCAAAGCTGCCATTTCCTCCAGGGGAACTGATCCCTGTAGTCTAAAGCTCAGTAATGATTCCAGGTTTTCAGGCCCCACCAGGAGGTTGGCAAGCCTATGGATTATATTGTACTGCCATGAGGACAGTCCATTCCCCCAAATGTATTTTCTATCTGATTCTACCGAATTTACAGATATTGGTGGTTAAATGTGCTGGCTCTTATGTAAGTGTTCCAGGGCTTGTCAAGGGTGTGAAGGTCCATTCAGCTGAAAGCAACTGGCCCTTGCCTACCTTTGATATTTCCCATTCTGAAAGCCAACTGCATTCGGATTTGCATTTGGTCGTGCATCCTTTTGAAGGCAAATGGAGAGCTCCTGCATTTGGATAAGCCTCTGGTTCGTCATCCATGAAGAAGAAAAAAAGCCAGACAGCTTTCTAATTTGGATGTGCAACTGAATGCACATTTGAAGCAAACACCCAGGATCTTCATTTGGATGTGCATTTGGCGAGCAGTTCTGATGCACAGCTGAAGCAGGCCTGCTGTGCTTAACAGCAATTGCATCCAAGATGGTCTATGTGGCTTTCGTAGATAACTGAGACCGTGGGGTGGTAAAGCAGAAAAATAAAGGAAATGAAAGGGGGGCAGGCTGATGGACATTGTGGTTAAGTCGCAGCTGACTTATAGGGACCCCTCATAGGCTTTTCAAGGCCCGAGACATTCAGGCTGAGTTCAGACTGGCAGTTTGCCCCAATATAGGCATGTGTGAGGAATGTTTCACAAGCAGATTAGAGGGCCGTTCACACAGGCACATCTCTCCGGCGTTCCCACCCGTACTCAACCTGTCTTGTGGTGCTTGACTCCCGGGTTTAAAAGATACCTGGTGAAAGTGGTAGCAAACCCTGGAGAGCCTGTTTATCCCACTTCATTCCACTTCCCGGAAGTGTGAACGCTAACCGCTAAAAGACGGGAACAGCCCGCATTAATAATGTGCACCGGCTGTTTATGCTGACTGACCTCCTAGCCTCACTCTGGCGGTGAGTGCCTTGAAGAGGGGGTAGTGATGTGGCCGGATATGCCTATGGCCCACAGTGGCCAAATCCTGCCCTGTTTGCTGCTGTGCCTAGGCGTCCGCCGCAAGGAAAACACCGCTTACAGCCACACCTCTGGGCCAACAGTGTGAACACTCCCTCGTGCCTCCTCACAATATGCTCCCGCATTAGTCTGCGCAGTGTGACCGGGGGAACCCAGGACAGTTTGTTCCGGCCCTTTTTTGCCATGACTCCCTCCCGCTTCCAACTGCCAGTCTGAACCCGGCCTCAGAGGTGGTTTGCCGTTGCCTGCCTCTGTGTAGCAACCCTGGACTTCCTTGGTGGTCTCCTTGCTTGGTGGTCAGCCCTGCTTAGCTTCTGAGATCTGAGGAGATCAGGCTTGCCTGGGTTATCCAGGTCAGGGCTAAAAAATCATACTTCAGCCAAAAACAGCATCTCACAGATACGATCCTGCAAAGTGCTTTATCCTACTATGGGACTGTAAAATAAATTGCTTTGCAATTCACAGAGCAAATCTCTTTCCCCACCCCCCACCCCCAATGCGTCCTCAGATCTCACCCTCTTCCTCCATCGTTCCTTTTCCTATCACCTCTTTTCGGAGCCTGGCGTAATGTGTCCATGCCCAGCTATAATTTTTGCATCTAACGGAAGATCTATTGGCAAGAGTTGACATTCAGTGGAACTAATGACACTGTTAACTGCTAAATAACGAAGGAATAACTGCCCTGTAATTTATGATCCAGCACGGATGCCGCATGGCACCTTCCAGAGCCGTTATATCCACAAGGAGCTCGGCGGTGCGTATGCCCCGGAACTTTTCCCAACCTGGCACCTCCTCATCAACGTGAAATTGCTAACTCTGCATTCTGCACGGAGATGAATCCCCTGAGCTAAACACAATATGGAGCTGGCCGGCGATTCGAACACTCCACCATAATGAAAAAGAACCCCTGCTGTTAATAAATTCCTAACAGATCATTAATTCTCATTCCAATTATTGTTTTAAACCCCAACTCCATCCAGAATGACGTATGGTCTCTTTCATGAGAAGCAACCCGTGCGGCAGCAGGGGTTGCCAGAAGCCCGACTCCTTCTTGGCGTGCCAGTCCTTCCCTTTTCCCTGTGCAACCCCTTCAGTGGTGATTTAAGCAAAGCCCGCAACATGTTCGTCTGATTGTCCTGGCTTCCATGATGCACAACATGGCTGTCCCCATAGGCCACGTGTGAACAGCACACAAAAGCATTGCTCTGGTGTTTCTGTCTCTGTGCTTGTGCCCACTCTCTGAATCCAAACACTGCCCCAAATCTTAAAACCATTTCCCATTCATGGCCATCAATTCACACTGGGCAGGAACAATGACATCTCATAAGAAACTGCACACATCCCTTGTGTTTTTGTACCATAATGCAGGAAAGCCCCCCTTTTCCCCCTATACCACCAAGTTAAGAAGCCACTCTTGACCTAACGTTGTCTTTATAGCCATGACTGTCTGTTTGGTGTGGTGGTTAAGAGCGCGGAATCTAATCTGGAGAACATGGTTAGATTCCCCACTCCACCACATGCAGCTGCTAGTGTGACCTGGGGTCAGTCTCAAGTTCTCACAGAACTGTTCTCTCAAGAGCAGTCCTCGAGAGAGCTCTCTCATCTCCACCTAACTCACAGGGTGTCTGTTGTGGGAAGGGGAAGGAATGAAAATGATATTGTAAGCCACTCTGAGACTCCAAGCGAAGGGTGGGGTATAAATCCAATCTCCTCCTCCTCCTCCTCTTTCCATACATTTTACTTCCATGGTTCTCAGGAGTCCTTTTTCAGACATTGCCACCATGTAGGGTTGCTGAGTCCTGCCTGGCCACCAGTGGGGGAATAGGGGGGTAGGGTTACCAGATCCAGGTTGGGAAACTCCTGGAGATTTTGGGGCGAAGCCTGGGGTGTACAGGAACCTCAGTGGGGTACAATGTCATAGAGTCCACCTACCAAGACATCTATTTTCTCCAGGGGAACTGATATCTTCAATCTGGAGACTAGCTGTATTCCCAGGTCTCACCTGGAGCTAGTATCCCTGCCACCATGTGTACCAGGAGCCTACCAAGTGTTGGATCTCCTCTTTTTACTTCTATTCTCTCAAGAGCAGTTCTTGAGAGAGCTCTCTCAGTCCCACCCACCTCACAGGGTGTCATTTGTGGGGAGAGGAAGGGAAAAAAGATCATAAGCCACTCTGAGAATCCAAGTGAAGGGTGGGGTATAAATCCAATCTCCTCCTCCTCCTCCTCCAGAACTTCAATGACTGAAGCCCAAACCTACCTAATGGTCATCTCCTTACTTTGTATGATGATTAATAGTGTGATCCATAGGTTACAAATGTTTTTGAATTTCTCATTCAATCTTCCTGGATTTTGGAGTTCTAAAACAAAACCCAGCATGGTAGGAATTTAATTATTATATTTATTTATTTGTTTCATTTATACCCCGCCCTCCCTGCAAAGCAGGCTCAGGGCGGCTTCCACTCAGCATAAATACAGTTAAAACATCATACAATCATATCAAAAAACCAACAGTCAAAACAGATACAGATTCACAAAGTGCTGATAGCAATTAATTCATTATCCAAGATGGCTCACTTTCAGAATAGATGTCACCTTCCCAGATGTTGTTCTGCTCGTGATTTCCTGCGGTGCCGTCTCAATGTCAATGTCAAGGCCAGGACTCTATAGCAGTGGTGACTCCCTAACTAAATGCCTGGTGGAAGAGCTCCGTCTTGCAGGCCCTGCGGAACTGTAACAGATCCCGCAGGGCCCTGATCTCCTCAGGGAGATCGTTCCACCAGGAAGGGGCCGCCACTGAAAAGGTCCTGGCCCTGGTAGTAGCCACACATATGCGATGGAGAACACAGTCCTGAGATGATCTAAACAAACGAAACACAGACTGATAGAACAAAGCGCCTGAGCGTATCAAAGTATATTATAACATACAACAATATTAAAGCAGATACTAATACACAAAAGAATGGTAAGTTTCAGGTGAAGGTGAACTTCTATTCCTACGCCAGATTTTCTCCTGAGAGTCTGAAACCCCAAGGCAGGTCAGCACCACAGAAAAACAATTTGATAGATAAGGGAAAAACAAACAAACATTAAATCAACATTTTAAAAAAATTAAACCTTGCATTAAAAGAATGTTAAATGCCCACTTTACTCACATGCAGCCATAGTCCTAAGGTAGGATTGCCAACCTCCAGGTGATAGCTGGAGATCCCCTGGAATTACAACTGATCTCCAGGCGACACAGATCAGCTCACCTGGAGAAAATGGCAGCTTTGGAAGGTGGACGCTATTGCATTATATCCCATTGATGTCCCTCTCCTCTCCAAACCGTGTCCTCTTCAGGCCCCCAAAATCTCCAGGTATTTCAAACTGAGAGCTGGCAACCCTATCTTAATGGGGGACTCCCAACAATTGCAATTTACCACAACAACAACAACAACCAACCAAGCACGGGGCAGACCCATTCCCAGATCTCCCAGCACCTCACCAAGTTCGGCTGTAAAAGCCCCACATAAGTAGGAAAGACCATCCCAGCCCCATCTATTAATTCCACACAGTTCCCACTGCGATGGGTGCTTTTTCTGTTTAGCCCACAGGTAAGCGAGCCATTAAGGATACGAAGAGCAGAAAAGGCAGACCATAATAATAATAATCATCAGGAACTCCCTTGCCCGGCTCTTTCTCACAAACACATTTGCAGAGCCATAAAGATATTTTACTACGGTGGAATCTTTAACAAATAATCATTTTACACTGTACAGTTCATCAATAAAGGCAATAACACCGGGTTATGTAATAAATTAAATATGATGTGGAGTTGAAAGTAATAGCACTCCTTGGCATCAGCTTCTTGTCACATTAAGGGCTCTGGCAAGGAGATTTAATATTTGCCGAATGGGCTGCATTATTGACAAGCCGAGGAGGAACCAGACAGCTAGCAAAATGTCATGTTAATTTTTCAAGAGCTGATATTGCTTTTCTTGCTGATAACACTACAAACTTTTGGGGGCCTGTTGTGGAGGGGCGGGAGAGAAAAGATGGCTCCTTTTGTTCTTGCTCTCCATCCTCCCCCCCCAAAAAATGTTTACTGTTAGGATCATTCATCATTTCCCTAGCAAAGCGTAGATTCCCTGTTTACTTTCTTCACTAAGGGCGAATGGCTTCCAAAAGGAGAAGCTTAAGGTGGGGGAATCACTTGGGTACATTGTGTCTTCACATATACGCTGTCTCTCAGTAACAATCTCTCCTATCTTTCTTCTGAAAAACTCAAGGCAACACACATTATTAAGAACATAAGAACATAAGAGAAGCCAATGCTGGATCAGGCCAATGGCCCATCCAGTCCAACACTTGAGAGTCCCTTGGACTGCAAGGAGATCAGATCAGTCAATCCTAAAAGAAATCACCCCTGTCTGTTCCCTGGAAGGCCAGATACTGAAGCTGAAGCTCAAATACTTTGGCTACCAAATGAGAAGGGAGAACATAACAACATAAGAGAAGCCAGTGTTGAAACAGGCCAATGGCCCATTCAGTCCAACACTCTGTCACATGGTGACCAAAAATACCAGGTGCCATCAGGAAGTCCAGCAGTGGGACCAGGACACTAGGAGCCCTCCCACTGTTGCCCCCCCCCCAAGCACCAAGAATACCGAGCATCACTTGCCCCAGCCTGAGAGTTCCTATCTATACCTTGTGGCTAATAGCCACATAAGAACATAAGAGAAGCCAATGTTGGATCAGGCCAATAGCCCATCCAGTCCAACACTCTCAGTGCGTTCAGACGGGGGCGTTTATGCCGGCAGAAACGCGATCATACTTACCTCCATCTTCCGGATCCCTCCGTTGGACGCCCGCTCACACGCTGCGGGCGTCGGCGGTTTTGTTTTGTTTTAGCACAGTTTGAGCATGCGCATAGGCAGCCATTCAGAGAATGGCGATCTTTGCGCATGCTCAATCCCCCCCCATTACATTTAAACTTTAAAGGTAAGCACTTACCTTTAAAGTTTAAAGCCCAAACTGGCCTCCCTGTAGTCCCGGACTCCTCCGGGAAGTTAAACTAAGGGCTTTTTAAAAAAAAAAAAAAAAACACGCTCAGGGCAAAGCTTCGCCCAAGCGCATATCGCTTCCTTTTAAAAAGAAAATGGCGGGGGAAAGCCGGAAGCCTCAGGCTTCCGACGGAAGTGTCTCTGCAACGTTGGAGAGCGATCAGACGCCAGGATAAACCAGAAGCCACCGTTGCACTCAGTATACCACCACTTGGGACCTGGTGGCAGAGTGCAATGGTGTAGAGGGCTTTACACCGGTTAGGGAGAGGAGGCAGATGTGCCCCGTCTGAACGCCGGTGAGTACAACGGTTGGAACCGGCACCCTAACCTGTTCCCCCCCCCAGCACCAAGAATACCAAGCATCACTTGCCCCAGACCAAGAGTTCCTATCTATACCTTGTGGCTAATAGCCACTGATGGACTTCTGCTCCATACATTTATCTAATTACCTCTTGAAGCTGTTCATGCTTGTAGCCGCCACCACCTCCTGTGGCAGTGAATTCTATGTGTTAATCACTCTTTGGGTGAAGAAGGACTTCCTTTTATCCATTCTAACCTGACTGCTCAGCAATTTCATTGAGTGCCCACGAGTTCTTGTATTGTGAGAAAGGGAGAAAAGTACTTCTTTCTCAACCTGCTCTATCCCATGCATAATCTTATAAACCTCGATCACGTCACCCCTCAGGCATCGTTTTTGCAAGCTAAAGAGCCCCAAGCATCTTAACCTTTCTTCATAGGGAAAGTGTCCCAACCCTTTTATCATTCTAGTTGCCCTTTTCTGCACTTTTTCCAATGTTATAATATCCTTTTTGGGGTGTGGTGACCAGAACTGTACACACTACTCCAAATGAGGTCATGCCATCAATTTATACAGGGGTATTATTGAGACTCACCTCCAATGTTCCCGCTAAGCTATGGAGTCTTGTGAGCAAAAATTCTACTTTGTGAGCTACTGGCATTAAAGTTGTGAGCGAGCAATTTGGCTACTGCATAAATTAGTTGGCTCTGGAGCCATCCTTCCTGAGCTAAGACAAAAACGTATGAGCCGGAGGCTAAAAAACTGTGAGCTAGCTCACATTAACTCAGCTTAGAGGGAACACTGCTCACCTCTTCCATTTTATTTTCACAAGAACCCAGTCATGTGGTCCACTCCAGGGTGGGAAATTCCTGGAGATTTGGGGATAGTTCCTGGGGGGAGTGAACTTTGGGGAGCTCATGATCGAGGTTTATAAGATTATGCATGGGAAAGAGCAGGTAGAGAAAGAGGTACTTTTCTCCCTTTCTCACAATACAAGAACTTGTGGGCACTCCATGAAATTGCTGAGCGGTCGGGTTAGAACGGATAAAAGGAAGTACTTCTTCACCCAAAGAGTGATTAACACTTGGAATTCACTGCCACAGGAAGTGGTGGCGGCTACAAGCGTGGGCGGCTTCAAAAGGAAATTAGATAAGCATATGGAGCAGAGGTCCATCAGTGGCTATTAGCCACAAGGTATAGATAGGGGCTCTGGGGCAAAGGATGCTCTGTATTCTTGGTGCTTGGGGGGGGGCAACAGTGGGAGGGCTTCTAATGTCCTGGCCCCACTGGTGGACCTCCTGATGGCACCTGGTTTTTCTGGCCACTGTGTGACACAGAGTGTTGGACTGGATGGGCCTCTGGCCTGATCCAACATTGGAATCTCTTATGTTCTTATGTTCTTATGTTCCCACAATTACAACTCCAGGCAATAGAGATCAGTTCTCCCTGGAGAAAATGTCTGCTATGGAAGGTGGATTCTATGGCATTATACCCTACTGGTTCCTCCCCTCCCCATACCCTACCTTTCCTAGGCTCCACCTCCAAATCTCCTGGAATTTACCAACCCAGAGCCATTAAATAGCTCAGAGCCACTTAAACTGAACAGCTGAGTGATGACAAGCTCCCAGCCACACAGTTATGAACCATCATGAGCCACCACGAATTGCACCAAAATTTGTGGAAGTTCATTGCAGTTCTCCAGTTCACAACTTTGGTTTGTGGACCACAAACAGGACAAAATTCATGATGAACTATAGTTTGTCAGCTGGTTTGTGGCCATCCCTGGTTGGATTCCACTATATAATTTTGCATCATTTAATATGTCATGTTAACACTTATACTTTGCTTCAGTTCTGATTTTTAGATTTCTGGTTGGTTCTACAAGACAAATCCTACTTCATTGTTTACTGAATGTCCCATCCCATTAATTGTATTGGGGAGGGTTTTTTTTTTGTATTTGTGTGTGCGCGTGCATGTGATTGTGTGTGCACCTGGAAGTCATGGTGACCTCTAGTGACTGACCCCTACTGAGGGCCTGGAGGATATTCAGAGAGGTGGCTGAAGAAAGCCTGCCCCCACCTCCTGCCTCTGGTATTTCAAGGAGGTCTCCCATCCAAGTACTTGCTAGAGTTGACCCTGCTTACCTTTCAAGATCTGATGAGAGCAAGCTTGCCTGGGCTATCCAGGTCAGGGCCTGTGAATTGTATTGACTCACTGTGCGTAATTCACCTTGAATGCCAGTGAGAAAGACGCACTATAGATAACATAAATAAATAAATAAATAAATAAATAAATAAATAAATAAATAAAAATCACACTTTCAGGGTATGAGTTTTTCAGCAGTGCCATGTATATCAGCTAGGGCTCTCAGATCTCCTGCAATACCAGGAGACCTACCTTCTTGAACCTCCAGTCCTACACTGCTGCTCAATAGGGAAATGTGGGGCGGGGGGAAATGGGTGGACGATTGCTAGAGTATCACACCAATGTTACGGCATCATTTCCAGTTTCATTCTGGAAGTGATGTCACACGTAGGACCCGAATTGCTTTCCCCCTTTGTGCTGGCACTGTGCTGGCAATCTTAGTATTTGCCCAGTTCTAATTGTGCTCTGATTCCCAGGGCTATTTTTGGGCAGGAACGCACAGGAACGGAGTTCCGGCTGGCTCCCGAGTTGGCCACGCCCAGCAGGAACCTCATTAGCACAATAGGCCACACTCAACAGCAGAAACTCATTAGGATTAGCTACATTAGGGGTGTGTGGCCTAACATGCAAAGGAGTTCCTGCTACAAAAAAAGCCCTGGGTTTTGACAACAAACAAGGTAAACAGAATAAGAAGCAAAAGGTGGGTGTGGCTGGATGACCACACTTCTGGTAACATGGGGGTGTGACCTAATATGCTAATGAGTTGTGATGTCATGGCTGTGGCCTAATATGCTAATGAGTTCCTGCTGGGCTTTTTCTATAAAAAAAGCCCTGCTGATTCCAAACCATCTGAAAAGATAGAGACTGTCTAGGCTTCTGCGTGTCTATAGTTCAAACTACTGGCTTCAGATATAGCTTCTACAACTTCTGCTAGAAAGTTATTTGTGACTCCAAAAGAGGGAAAAATTGTTACAATTCAACAGGTTTTTTAAAAAGTCTTTCCCCCCATATATCTGCTATCACTTTCATCGATCAACCCAAATTATTTGGGCCCCACATCATGTTACCAACCAGGAGGGCTGCCAGATCCTGCCACAGCCTGGGACTCATCACTGCTTGGCAAAGTGGATGTGGGGAAAATGGGGAGACATGCCCTGAAAATCACCATCACTTCAATGGTAAAGCCATAGAGTTCCCAATGCATCCTAGAGTATAGAATCATAGAATGTTAGAGTTGGAAGGGACCTTGCAGGTCATCTAGTCCAACCCCCTGCACTCTGCAGGAGCATAGCTGAAAGATAGCCCTACATACCTACAACATACCTGAAAGATGGTCGTCCAGCCTCCGCTTGAAAATGTCCAGCAAAGGAGCCTCCACCACCTCCCGAGGCAGGCTGTTCCACTGCTCAACCACTCTTACAGTTAGGAAGTTTCTCCTGATATTTAGGCGGTAACAACTCCCTTGTAATTTCCACCCATTAGATCTAGTCTTGCAAACTGGAGCAAGAGAGAATAGATCTGCTCCATCTTCTACATGACAGCCCTTCAAATACTTGAAGCCTGCAATCATGTCCCCTCTAAGCCTTCTCTTTCCCAGGCTAAACATACCCAACTCTTTCAGCCTTTCCTCATAAGACTTGGATTCCAACCCTCTCACCATCCTGGTTGCCCTCTCCTGGACACGCTCAAGCTTGTCAGCATCCTTCCTAAAATGTACAGGACTCCAGGTGAGGTGAGTACTGTGCTGACATAATGACATCCCTTGTGGGATTGCCCTAGAAGAGATATCATACCATTGGAGCAACAGTGCCCCCCATGCCTTCAACCCTTCAGTCTCCTGCTGCATGCCAGCTGCTAGCTGGTAGTCCTATAGACAACCGGTATTGGGAATGCGTCTTCTTGAGATGCTGGTGAACCAGTCTCAGCCAGAGTTGGTAATGTGGAAACAAATAGACCAAAGCACTGACTCAGAGCAGTTCTCTACGTGTTACTAGTGCTTAGAGGATCTGGGTGTCTGCTAATGGAAGGCTGTTCATAGAATAAAGTCTAAAAGAAGCTTGTTGCTTTAGAAAAGAAATGGATGTCCTTTATTGTTAAAGAAATCTATACTGTGACGGGAAAGGTGTTCTAACAATCTCCCTAAACTAGGGTGGAGATAAATGCTGAGAGGACATGGGGCTTTCGTGGAGGTCACAGAGATGGGAAATAATACAAAGGGAGGAAGCAAAGGAGGGAGCTGGAAGGAAGGGAGTCCCTGAGATTAGGATTCTGGGTAATTAAAGAGACAGCAGCAGAACAGAAGGTAAGGTTGGCAATCTACAGATGGTGGCTGGAGATCTCCTGGGATTACAACTGACCTCCAGGCAACAAAGATAAATTCACCTGGAGAAAATGGCTGCTTTGAAAGGTACACTCTCTGCCATTATACCTCATTGAAGTCCCTCCCCTCCCAAACCCCACTCCCTCAGGCTCTACCCCCCAAATCCAACCCGGACCCGTCAACCCTAGAAGAAGGAAAGGATACAAAGGGGTTTGACCCGTCTACCTTACTAACTCTGCTCCACCCTCTGGCATACTGGTATGCTTGGTGCAAAGAGAAGTTACACAGTCTTCACTTCCAACAACTAGACTCTCACTTTCCCTGGAGGGCACTTGCCTTTATCTGCAAAAGATTTAACATCCAGTGACCTGCCAACACTCTTCTCATTCCATGTCAATGGCCCCACCCAACCCGTTTGGATGAATCTTGCCTTCTTCAGCCTCCTTCTTCCTGCTGCCCCTTGTTGCAGTCATTTTTTCTCTTATGAGTGGATCGGCCTTCTGTTTTTACCCCACACTTCCTGGCACTGCAAGGGACAAAGAAAAACTTATAAAGAGCTTTAAAAAAAAAATTGACACATTTGTGGACATTCAACAAGACGGAGAGAAAAAACCCAATGGATCCTCCTCCCCCTCCCTTTCTCAGATCCCACGAGTCCACGCCAGAGATAATACAATATCTTCCATTGTCATTTTCGTATATGTATCACATAATGCTTATCTTCCCCCACACATGCTGAGCAGAGGTTCTCATAGCAACAAGTTGAAATGAGGAAGTCAGTTGGGGAGCAACAGCCTTGCTTCTTGGGATGCCCCAGGTGAATATGCACGGCCAGCAGATTTCCCCGCAAGAGTTCCTGCTCTACAGGAAACAGATTTATTTTGCTGTTTGTCTCCTCCAGCTGCTCTCTCTCTCTCTCTCCCTCTCTCTACCCCCCCCCTTGCTGTGGATATGGACCCCCTTGGAGCTGTTGCGACTTCCATGTAGCCTTCAAGAGCAGTACAATATCCTAATCAGCTAAAACAATTGCTGCAGTTAAATAGAAAAAGATAAAACAGGATAAAACAGTCTCACTGTGCAGAGGAAAAAAGGGCCGTCCACCCGTCCAACTTCCAAATTCGAGGAAGAACAAAACAGTAAGTAAAAACAGTAGATAAAACGCGGAGCTCGATATCAAGCGTCTGCCTCAGCCGCCATCTTCCTTGGTCTTCAGCCTTCAAGAGCTGGTTGTTCAAAGCTACGAGGCTCAGGGTGAGGGCTTATTTTAGGGAGTTCTCTACCAAAGCTCCCAGCTAAGGATGTGCATTTGGTTCGTCGGAACCAAATGCACCCCTGAAAAATGGCCCATTCGGACCCCTTTCGGGCTGCTGCAGGACGATTCAGATTGTCTGATCTGAATCAGCTTGCCGCTGCATTGCCGCCGAATTTTGGCGGCAATTCGGCCCCATTATATGCTATGGGCCATTGAAGTCAATGGCGAAAACATAAGGTATATTCTGGGGGCTGGAGGGGAGGCGGTTTGAGGGAGAGGCTCCAGACTCGCAGGGTAGCTGCTGGAGACTCTCCCCAAGATACCAACCATGTTTGAAGAATATTGGAATATCTTTTGATCTGGTGGGCGATAACAAACTCCCAGTGTTAAGTTTCCTTTTGGCCCCCCTATTTCAACCCATAGAATTTCCAGAAGCGAATCCAATTCTCTTAGCCTCTCAATCTTTCTGGACTTTATACCCTCTCTGACATACAGAGACACCCCACCTCCAACCCTTCCCCCCCTTCCTTCCGATATAATATATAACCGGGAATCACCGTATCCCACTGATTTTCCTCATCCCACCAAGTTTCTGAAATACCCACAATGTCTATTTTTCCCTCCAACACCAAGCACTCCAACTCCCCGATTTTACCTCGGACACTCCTAGCATTTGTATAGAAACAGCTGTCATTTCCCATAAAAGTTAAGCCTGCAACCTTCCTCTTGCTATCTCGAGACCTTATCAGGCAGTCCATGTCACTAGCCATGGTCTCAGTGGACAATTTCAATCCACCTCCCTGTAGAAAAGCAACAGGTACCCCCTCATCTCTCTGAGATGAGCCAACCCGAACCAGAGACTTTTCATCTCCTGTCGGCTTTCCCCCAATATTCAGTTTAAAAACTGCTCTGCCACCTTTTTGATTTTAAGCGCCAGCAGCCTGGTTCCTTCTCGGGACAAGTGGAGACCGTCTCGCCTGTACAGCTCCCTCTTGTTCCAAAAAGAATCCCAGTGCCTAACAAACCTGAACCCTTCCCCCCTACACCATCGTCTCATCCACGCATTGAGACTCCTGATCTCTGCCTGTCTCTCCGGCCCTGCGCGTGGAACAGGTAACACTTCTGAGAAGGCTACCTTGGAGGTCCTGGCCTTGAGTTTCCTGCCCAGCAGCCTAAATTTCTCCTCCAGGACCTCACGACTGCATTTCCCCACATCGTTGGTGCCGACATGCACCACGACCACTGGCTCCTCCCCAGCACTATCTACCAGCCTATCTAAAACACGCGTAATGTCCGCTACCTTTGCACCAGGCAGGCAAGTCACCATACGGTCAGTACGCGGGTTCGCCACCCAGCTGTCTACCTGCCTAAGGATCGAATCACCCACTACCAAGAGCCCCCCTCCCACCCTGCCCAGGGATGGTTCCTTGGTGCAAAAGGATACCCGCTCACCAGCTGGGGAAGAGGTCCCTTCTGAGGGCACATTCCCCTTATCCTCAGCACGGTGCCCTGTTTCCCCTAGACCCTCATGCTCCCTGACAGCAGCGGGGCTGCCAGATCCAGAGTGGGACATATCTAACAAGTCCCTGAGAGTCTTTTCTGTGCGCCTAACTGACAGGTTGCCCCTACCCCCTCCATTTTTCTCTATGGTGGGAAAAGCGTAACATTCATCTCTGCCAATTCCTCTCTAGATGCAGCAGAGAGCTGCCTAGGGAATCTTAGAGCCGAGACTGAGCTGAGCCCCTCTTTCTGGGTTAGCCTTGCCAAATCAGTAGGTTGGGATAGGGCATTCCCATAAGGAATGCTTCCTCCTGCATGACGCTGGTGCAGTAAGGGAGCCTAGACGGGCTGCTGGGCTCCCTGACGAGAGGCACACACACACAGTGTCTACAGTACCTAGAATAGATCCTCAGGCTGAATTCCCAGGTGTCAGACTGCGTGGGACCAGAGCCTAGTGGTTCCAGAGGAGAAACCCAGGCCTCGCCAGCTTTAGCCGCCTCTCTGTCATTGTGAGATTTTGAAAGCAAGAGAGCCAGGGCAAGCCCTTGGAAGGGAGACCTTCAAGGAATACCAGGGCTGGTACACAGAGGCAGGCAATATCAAGCCACCTCTCTGAAATGTCCTAGCCCCACTAGGAGTCACCATAAGTCACCACGAGTCCCAGGGACATGAACCCACACACACAATACTCACAAAAAGGAGAGAGGGGGGGAGAAGAAGAAGAAGAAATTGGATTTAAACCCCAGCCTTCACTACCCGAAGGAGTCTCAGAGTGGCTCACAATCTCCTTTCCCCTCCCCTCCCCACAACAGACACCCTGTGAGGTAGGTGGGGCTGAGAGAGCTCTTGACAGAAACTGCTCTGGAGAGAACACTTCTGAGAGAACTTATGACTGACCCAAGGTCACGCCAGCAGCTGCACATGGAGGAGTGGGGAATCAAACCCAGTTCTCCCAGATTAGAGTCCGCGCTCCTAGCTATTACACCACACTGGCTCTCAGCTGGGTCTCTATAGAGAGAGCTAGAACATGTGCAAAGCTGCTAGGAAACAGCGGCAGGGTGGAAGGGGTTTGTCACCTCCTCACCATTTTCATCCCTGCGAGTCCCTCCGGCACTGTAGTCGTAAACAGGCTCTTCGAAAAAGAAAGAATGTGACTATTATGCAGCTTGCTGTCAGGTTCCCTCCCCCTCCTCATTTGTCTCAACAAGCAGCAGAATAAAATAAATATTTAATGGCCCTCTTCAATATTTTAATGGAGGATTTCTGGTCCCCCCCCCCCCCC
>NW_015164208.1:28393-51617 GCF_001447785.1 Gekko japonicus
TGCCACAAATCTGCCTAGACGAGGAAGATGAGGGTATTTCAAAAGGAATGAAGGACTGAGAGCTCTCAGAACGCAGAGAGAAGGCCCGATGTAGACGTTCGGGTCTGCCCTAAAATCATACACGTGACAATGGGATGCTCCAGGCCTCAGGAGCACATGCACACACACACCCCACAGAAGGAATTCGGTCTTGTCCGAAAAGGACATCGTTCATATATGATCTCTAGGAATGTGTGGATATTGCACACACCATTATAGAATTGTAAGTGTGTGTAAGTGGGGGAATGTTGTAATTCTTTGAAATGTACCTACCTTCCATTCAGAAAGTCCAGGGCTCAATCCCCATAGCACCTCCAGTTTGTTGTTGTTGTTAGTAGTAGTAGTAGTAGTAGTAGTAGTAGTAGTAGTAGTAGTCCGAATTTTCATACCCTGCTTTTCTCTACCTTAAAGGTAAAGGTAATGGTTCCCTTGCTCGAAAGCCAGTCGAATCTGACTCTAGGGTTGCGGTGCTCATCTCCGTTTCAAAGCCGAAGAGCCAGCGCTGTCCGAAGACATTTCCATGGTCATGTGGCCGGCATGACTAAACACCAAACACACTGTTACCTTCCCACTGAAGTGGTACCTATTTATCTACTTGCAATTTCTTGCTTTCGAACTGCTAGGTTGGCAGGAGCTGGAACTAGAGATGGGAGCTCACTCCATCATGCGGCAACCCGGGTCTTGAGCATCTTAACCTTAAGGAGTCTCAAAGTGGCTTACAATCACCTTTCCCTTCCTTTCCCCACAACAGTCACCTTGTGAAGTAGGTGGGGCTGAGAGAGCTCTGAGAGAGCAGTGACTGGCCCAAGGTCTTCATGTGAAGGAGGAGTGGGGAATCAAACCTTGTTCTCCAGTACTGTCTGCTGCTCTTAACCACTATGCCATGCTGACTCTCTAGTCCAAGCAGGTTTGGGTTTGTTTCCATAAACAGTGCCTTAAACTGGTGTGTCATGCCTTCTTCCTGACACACTTAACCGCTACACCACTCTGGTGCTCACGTTGGCCAGTCGATGATGTGAAAGTCATTTCCTTGTGATCCTGGAGACCTGCTATCAGTCAGAGTAGGTAATGCGGAACCTGATCTTCGGACTCAGGCCGGGGCAGTGTCATCTACACTGAGTTCTGGTTTAACTGAGAGACCGTATTTTTAAAAAAATAAATCAGCAATTAGAACATATGTTATTAGTTTTACCTATTTTTCTAAAAGAGGAAATTCTCTTTCATTTCTCTTTGATTTCACTTTGTAGTTTCCTGTTGCACCTCTATGCATTCTTCTGTAATTTTTAGTTTTGGTTTTTTTTATGTTACATGCCACAGGGTGGTGCTCTAACAGAAGAACAGGAAGGTTTGGGGCGACAGTGCCAGCCCCTGAGCATTGGCAGAGTGAAATCCTGAAAGTCTGCAGAACCTCCCTTTCTGCCCATCCTGTGACTAACCCAAAGTCACCCAGTTGGCTTCATGCGGAGGAGTGGGGAATCAAACCCGGTTCTCCAGATTAGAGCCTTTCGCTTTTAACCACAACACCAAAGTGGTATTAAGAGAATTTCTCTTAACAACACTATCTGATTAGTCACTATTGGAATGGAAACAGGATACCGGAGTAGGCAGGACATTGGTCTGATATACTTCATGGCTAATGTTCGTATGAAATGACACAAAGAAGCAGAAAGCTACAGCAAACCCCACTTGCAAGTAAATGAAATTGAAACGGAAACAACGGATGGGGTTGCCCGCTTTGGTTTGGGAAAATCCCTGAGATTTGGAGGTTAAGCCTGGGGGCAGAAAGGTTTGGGAGGGAAAAACCTCAGTAGGACATAATGACATTCAATCTACCCTCCCAAAACAGCCATTATCTCCAGAGGAATTGATTTATGAAGCCTGGAGCTGTAATTAGGGTTGCCTACCCCCAGGAGGAGCTGTGGTGGCTCAAGTGGTTAAGACGCTGAACTGCAGGCTGTGGAAGGTCAGTAGTTCAGCAGTTCGAGACCCGAGTTGCCACATGACTGAGTGAGCTCCCGTCTCTAGTTCCAGCTCCTGCCAACCTAGCAGTTCGGAAAGCAAGAAATTGCAAGTAGATAAATAGGTACCACTTCGGTGGGAAGGGAACAGCGTTCCGTGCGCCTTGGTGTTTAGTCATGCCAGCCACATGACCACGGAAACTTCTTCGGACAGCGCTGGCTCTTCGGCTTTGAAACGGAGATGAGCACCGCAACCCTAGAGTCGGACTCGACTGGCTTTCGAGCAAGGGAACCTTTACCTTTACCGTTTACCCCCAGGTGGCACCTGCAGATTTCCTGCTATTACAATTGATCTCCAGACGGTGAAGATCAGCCCCCCCTGGAGAAAAGGGCTGCTTTGGAGGGTGGACTCTGCGGCATTATAACCTGCTGAGGTCCCTCCCCTCCCCAAACTCCGCACTCCCCAGGATCCAACTCCCAAATCTCCAGTTATTCCCCAACCTGGAGCTGACAACCCTCGCTGTAATTCCGGAAGGTCTCCAGAACCCACCTGGAGACGGGCTACCCTAAGAGGGGAGGATTCCGCATTCATGGATACCACTCCGGAAAGAGCGGGTGATCCACAAACTCCAAAACCAAGGGGGACAGGGAGACCTTCAGAAGCACCAGGCTAGCGAAGGAGACAAGGAGAAATCGTTTCCACCTCCTTTTTCTCGTGGGGCAAGCACTACAGGGCACTCAGCCTACCCTCCAGATACGATTTGGAGAAAAGGGGAGGGGGGGGAAACCTGGAAAGGCAAATCTGGCTGTGCAGACCAGCGGCGCCCCATTTCCCCACCCCCTCCCAGTCCCCCAGAAGAGCTCTTAAAATGCACACACATCCATGAGCAAATGGCATTTTATAGCCCACTCTGTTTCATCGCTAATTACCCAATCTCCTGATACCCCTCCTAATGCTTACAGCAGGCTGGGGGTGGGGAGGGGGGAGGATGTCGGTTGTGAATAACAAGTGATTTTGGGCCACACACCCACCCGTCACCCACCTCCCATCAGTCTGGTTAAATGCACACTTCCATCTTGTTAATGCTCATGTGTGTGTGTAAAGTGATGGTTTTGTGCTTCTGGAGTAATAAATGGTTGCTGGAGGTTGCGGGGGGGGGGGTGGAGAGAAAAACAACAACCAAAGGTAGTTTCTGAGGGAAGGGAGAGTGCAGGAACATCAGAAGCTGCCTTATAGTGAGTCAGACCCCTGGCCTGAAGGTTGCCAAACCCCAGGTGGTGGCTGGAGATCGGGGGTTAAAGCTGATCTCTGGGTGACAGAGGTCAGTTCACCTGGAGGAACTGGCCGCTTTGGGAGGTGGACTGTGTGGCATTATAACCCACTGAAGTCCCTCCCCGAACCCCGTCCAGTTTGGTGTAGTGGTTTAGTGCGCGGACTCTAATCTGGGAGAACTGGGTTTGATTCCCCACTCCTCCACTTGCACCTGGCTGGATGACCTTGGGCAAGCCGTAGTTCTAATAAGAGCTGTCCTTGAAAAAGAGCAGTTTCTGTCAAGAGCTCTCTCAGCCCCACGTACCTCACAGGGTGTCTGTTGTGGGGAAGGGAAGGGAAAGGAGTCCGTAAGCCGCTCTGAGACACCTTTGGGTAAACATCCAATCTCTTCTTCTTCTTCTCAGGCTCCACACACATACCCTTAAATTTCCAGGTGTTTCCCAGCCCTAACCCTAACCCTAACCCTAGACTCTTCCTGGCTTAGCACAGTCTACTTCGACGGGTTGTCAAAGAATGCTGTGGTCATCCCTAAAATCCACCAGCTGTCCTGCTATCAGACTTTCTCCCCCCAAGCAATCTTATTCATTTCCTTTCAGCCTCTCCACTTTCTCCAGTGGGGACCCAAAGCAGGTATTAGGGTAGTGTTAATTACTGGGTTCTGGATGCATTGCAGTGATCAGCTCTAGTTTATTCAGTGATTTCAGCACACACTGCAAGGACTGATTTCGGGGGCTTGCTGCCCTGCTTTTAAAGCATGCAGAGACCACACCCTAACACACCCAACTCCCAACGATAGGCTATTTACATGACACTACTAATCTATTGGTCAGTTCCAGGATCCCTCTCAGCTATTGTTCTTGGGGAGCAAGCTCACCCAGTTCAAGGTCCACAGTCAGGGATGGCTCAGGCTCAGTACATAATAGGTAGCCAGCTCTGGATTGGGGAATTCCAAGAGATTTGGTGCGGGAGCCTGGGGAGGGTGGGATTTGGGGAGGGACCTCTGCAGGGTACAATGCCAAAGAGTCCACCCTCCAAAACAGCCATTTTCTCCTGGGGAGCTGATCTGTCACCTGAAGATTTGTTGTAATTCCAGGAGGTCTTCAGGGCCACCTGGAGGATGGCAGTCCTAGTTACATCATTCTCCTCTCTTCCACGTTAGCCTCACATGGAGGATGGTTAGGCTGAGAGTGAGTGACTACTCCAAGGTCACTCAGTAATAGGGTTGCCAGGTCTGGGATGGAAAATACCTGGAGACTTTGGGGTTGGATCCAGGAGAGGGCGGGGTTTGGGGAGGGGAGGGGCCTCAGCATGGCACAATGCCATAGAGTCCACCCTTCAAAGCAGCCATTTTCTCCAGGGGAGCTAATCTCGGTCAGCTGGAGTCCAGTTGCAAAAGCGGGAGATCTCCAGGCCCCACCTGGAGGCTGGCAACCCCACTCCGTAAACTTCCATGGCCATGCATGAATTTGAACCTGGGTCACCCGGGCCCTAGTCTGACATTCTAACCCAGGGATCCCCATCTCTTTCCAGGTGCCCAGCAAGTGATTTTTAGAAAGTAGGCAAGGCCATGTGGAGTTCCTTACCCAGCAGGACTTCCGACTGGCCTCCGGACATCTGATTGGTTGGGCAGATTCAAGCGACATTGTTTCAGGTGCAGCTGCCACCACAGTGCTGGCTTCATTCTCTCACTTCTCTTTTTAAACGACTGCTCTTCTCCCCTACACTTGCGGTTCCTCTGTGTGTATGGATCTGCCTCGTGTAGTTGCACCCACCACCCCATGTGAGCAGGGCTTTTTTTGTAGAAAAAGCCCAGCAGGAACTCATTAGCATATTGAGTTGGCCACACCCAACAGCAGAAACCCATTAGCATTTTAGGCCACACCCCTGACAACACAACTCATTAGCATGTTCAGCCACACTCCCACGTTACCAGAACTGTGGTCATCCAGCCACGCCCACCTTTTGCTTCTTATTCTGTTTACCTTGTTTGTTGTCAAAACCCAGGGCCTTTTTTTGTAGCAGGAATTCCTTTGCATGTTAGGCCACACACCCCTAATGTAGCCAATCCTAATGAGTTTCTGCTGTTGGGTGTGGCCTATCACGGCAAACGGGGACTTGAACTAGTCTCCACAGCCTGGGCTCCCGTGCTCTAACCACTACACCACACTGGTTGAGCTGAGTCAACCACACTTCCCTGGTTGCCCATTGTTGGCTCCAGGGCTCCTGAGTTGCAGCCCTGGCCCACAGAGCTCCACTGAGCCACATGATTTCGGTTTCTGCCCTGGCATCTCTCTCTTTTAGGTGCTATTACGGTATCTACTCAAAGTGGCAGTTCTTTACAACAGGCCATTAAAGCGATCCCATAGCCTCGAGACTAGAAACTCCCCGACCGGAAGGAACTGGAAACATGATTAGTGTCCAGGGCCCAGGGCTACTTACTGTAACCGCCCCTTCAATGAAAGAGGCAACTGAAGCCAACTGGAATTATATTGTACTGCAAATGAGGAACATTCTCCTCCAAAGAGTTGCTTTTGTATGACCACTCAGCTCCTTTTGTGCCTTCTTTGTGTCCTGGGTTTTAAAAGACCTGCAAAATGCAGCCAATTTGCACTTTGGGGGGGGGGGGGGGGGCACCAGGACGTCTCAGACAGGAAACCCAGTGCGTTGCTGATGTGGCGAGACAGAATTTCAGGTTTCTTAGCGCAAGCCAGTGGGTAGTGAATGGGAAATCCCACCCCCTACTTCCCAACCCCAAAGCTAATGCACTGGAATGGCTTCCGATTGCCTTGGAGAAAGACCATCGCCCCGTTAACAAGTTGCAGAGCGTGGATGCACAATCCGTGCACAGTGTTCCCTTGTTTCTTCTCGTTATGGGTGTTCAAGATATGTACAGCTGCATGTGTACAGCCATAACTAGCTAGGGTTGCCGGGTCCCTCCTGGCCACTGGTGGGGGATGGGGGGTAGCATTCCAGGTTGGGAAACTCTTGGAGATTTGGGGGTGAGGCCTGAGAAAGACGGGGACCTCAGAGGGGTACAATGCCTTAGAGTCCACCCTCCAAAGCTTCTGTTTTCTCCAGGGGAACTGATCTCTGTAGTCTGGAAATTAGCTATAATTCCAGGGGATCCCCAGGTCCCACCTGGAGGCTGGCATCCCTAACTAGCTAACCTTGCACCCGAGGCAAGAATATAAAAGTGTGCCTCCTATACTTCCATTGTAGTTATCTTGGTAAAAAGATAAATACATAAATAACAAGAGTACTCATAACACAACATTTATTTTAGTTGTGATATACTTATCCTTCACCCCTCAGCTTTATGCGCCCAAGGCAAGTACCTCGCTTGCTTTGCCTCTGTTATACCTCTGTGCTAATGTGATTGAAACAGCATGTTTATCTAGGTACTAGTCCACAGTTACATCTGTAAAGTGAATGTGTGTTGGCTCTTTCTTAAAGATGTACCCACATACATGCAGGATGTACGTGCTTTCACTGTAACACGTGAACAGGGCTAGTGGGTGTACTGGTTAGAGTGCTGGACAAGACCCAGGTTCAGATCCCTTCTTCACTGTGAAGCTGATGGGGTCATCGCTTTGGATCCATCCTGATCACGGTGGGGAGTCTCCTAGAAACTCAAGATGAATAAAAACCTAGCCTATGAATAGAGCTTTAGGGGTTGTCAGAGAGCTCCACATGCATTATAAGTATATTCTTAACCACAGCTCTGGAAGGTAAGCTGGTATTATTATCACATTGAAATGGTGAACAGATGGCTGAGAGCGAGTGTCCACTTAGTGGTTCAAACCAGTGACCTGCCAGGTTGCAGCTAATTCTCTTAACCACTTAGGCTACCCCTGCTGACATGCAACACATATGTTCTTCCAAAAGAAGCAGGAGCAAGAGAGGGGGACAAACAACGATTTGCCATAATTGTAAAAATCCAGATCAGAGGAGATATCAAGTAGCGGTTAGTGCTTTAGACTAGGAATAGGGACTCTCAGAGCAGGAGAGGATTAAATAAAACAGTGGCCATCAGGCCTATGGTGTGGCATCACTTCTGGGGGAAATCTGGAAGTGATGTCATGCCTCTCTAGGAATCACTGGAAACTCTATTGGTAAAGCCATGGAGTTTTTTGCCAGTTCCTAGAGAGGATTGACATCACTTCTGAGTTTTCCTGGAGAAACCCATGTTCAGATCCCCACTCAACCATGAAAACTTGTTTGGTGACCTTCGGCCAGTCATTCTTTCTGCCCCCCCCCGGTTGTTCTGAGGGGCAGAGGGGAGAATGATGTAAGCTACCCTTGCCCTCCTTGGAGGAAGGGAAGGATAGAAATGTACTAAATAGGAACATAAAACACCCAAATAGAGAAGATGCTCATCAAAGGTTAGGAGGTTTGGCCAAGGGATTCATAACGATCAACCAATATCTCATCATGTGCATGTAGTTAATATTAAGGAGTCTTAATAATAATTAATATTAAGGAACTTGGGAGCATGCTTACTAAACAGATAGCTTTGAAGATAGATCCAGGTGGTCAGCCGTGTTGGTTTGAAGCAGCAAAACAAAGTTTGAGTCCCGCAGCACCTTTATGACCAACAAAGGTTTATTCAAGGTATGAGCTCTCATGTGCAAGGCACTCTTTTCCAAATACATGGGAATGGCAGATGGGGTTCTAAACTTATAGACAGGGATTTAACAGCAAATTAACATGTAACATGATGACATTTAAGTTATGCAAAGTGAAAAACTAAATAACATGTTAAGGTTATAAGGTCAAAAGTTGTAAAACAATAAATATGTAAAGCAGATAAATGTCTAAGGGTGCGTTCAGACGGGCCATTTAAGCCGGTATACATGCCAGTTAGAAATGGACTACTTATGTGCGATCACACACACAACATCTGCCTCCCGTCCCTAGCGGTTGCCAACCATTGCAAACCCCCTTTTGAACCAGAGTATTTTGCTACCAGGTCCCCAAGTGGTGTTTTCCTGGTGCTCCGGTTGTACCTGCATTTTCCAGATGGGTGATCGCTCCTCCACCCATGTAGAGCCACTTCCGTTCGGAAGCCCGAGGCTTCCGCTTTTCGTTCTCCTTTTTTTTTTTTTTGCGTTGGTGATGTGCGCTTGGGTGAAGCTTTGCCCCAGCGTTAACAAAAACAAAGTTTAAACAGTGCCTAGTTTAAGGCTTTAGAGGAGTCCGGGACCTCACAGATGCCAATGTCCGTGTTAAAGTTTAAAGGGAAGTCTTCGCTTCAGGGCATGCTTTTCGGGATACCGTGTTCTGCACATGCGCAAGGATCCCAATTATATGAAAGATTGCCTATGCGCATGCGCAAACTGTAAAAAAATTTTTTTAAGCCGATGTGTACTGCTGCACGCCTAGTATGGACGTTCGGGAGCGATGAGCTGCGTGGTGAGAGAGGTACGTGTGACTGCACTTGTCCCGGATCAAATTAGTCCAGTTGGAACCAGAGCAGTTTACACCGCTCCCAGCACCCCGTCTGACCGCACCCTAAAGGTGTTTTTTTTCTAATTGTGGGAAGTAACAAAATCTTAATTATCTCCTCTGAGGCATAGAGGGCGCGTGGAGGGCACTTAACAGTATATTTTAAGCTGGATGTAATGTTCTCAGCAGACATCCCTTCAGTATTCTAAAATACTATTCTGAAAAAGAAATACACTAAAGTATAGAGGATTTATAGTCCTTCTTGCTGAAAATACATATGTGAGGACTGAATGAGTTAGCATATGTAATGGGATAAAAATCCAATATCCCTGTTGAGTCCTGGGGAGGTTTTTGAACAGCTGACTGTGGCTTCTCAAAATTCCATTTAGCATTCTGAGAGAGAAGGACACCCCGCCCCCCCCCCCATGGTACACAGTCCAGCAGCTCAGCAATGCAAAATGGATGTGACCAAATAAAAAGGTAAAGGTAAAGGTTCCCTTGCTCGAAAGCTAGTCGAATCCGACTCTAGGGTTGCGACGCTCATCTCCGTTTCCAAGCCAGCGCTGTCCGAAGACGTTTCCGTGGTCATGTGGCCGGCATGACTAAACACCAAGGCGCACGGAATGCTGTTACCTTCCCACCGAAGTGGTACCTATTTATCTACTTGCAATTTCTTGCTTTCGAACTGCTAGGTTGGCAGGAGCTGGAACTAGAGACGGGAGCTCACTCCATCATACGGCACACTTGGGTCTCGAACTGCTAAACTACTGACCTTCCTCAGCCTGCAGTTCAGCGTCATAACCCCTTGAGCCACCGCAGCTCCTATGTGACCAGATACCATCTATCAAATGAATGCAACTCTGGATAATACCCTCACTCTGATGCCCTGCCCCTGAACCCAACTGAGTCAATACCATTTAGCATTCTGAGAAGGAAGGACACCCCGCCCCCCCCCCCCATGGTACACAGTCCAGCAGCTCAGCAATGCAAAATGGATGTGACCAAATAAAAAGGTAAAGGTAAAGGTTCCCTTGCTCGAAAGCTAGTCGAATCCGACTCTAGGGTTGCGACGCTCATCTCCGTTTCCAAGCCAGCGCTGTCCGAAGACGTTTCCGTGGTCATGTGGCCGGCATGACTAAACACCAAGGCGCACGGAATGCTGTTACCTTCCCACCGAAGTGGTACCTATCTATCTACTTGCAATTTCTTGCTTTCGAACTGCTAGGTTGGCAGGAGCTGGAACTAGAGACGGGAGCTCACTCCATCATACGGCACACTTGGGTCTCGAACTGCTAAACTACTGACCTTCCTCAGCCTGCAGTTCAGCGTCATAACCCCTTGAGCCACCGCAGCTCCTATGTGACCAGATACCATCTATCAAATGAATGCAACTCTGGATAATACCCTCACTCTGATGCCCTGCCCCTGAACCCAACTGAGTCAATGAGTCCCACTCAGACTAGTTAAGTATCCTGGAGGAAAGCGATGTTCCCAGCTTACTCATGGTGATACTAGTTTGCCCTTTACAATATCGTGCCTTATTAAGTCAAAACATCCAAGGTCTAAGCTGCGGAGTGGTGAGCACTCATTCAAGCAAATCATTCTCCGAGGCCTGCTTGCGCGTTTGAGAAAAGAGAAGCGATGCAAACCCACACTATCAGCCTATTCTTCTCACCATTCCAACAATAACAAGAGAGCTCCCCCCCCCCTTCACACTCTTGCATCAGAAAAGAGCCTGGAAATAAATTGATATTTTTGAGAGGGTGGGAAAAATACCAACAAATTGTACTTGGAAAGCATTTGCCAAGTGTTAAACTTCACGCGAAGAGGGCAGCCAGCAGAACAGGAGAACACGCTTTGCAAATTAAGAGCTTGGAGAGAGGCAAGGGAAGCAGATGCGAGCAGAACTTTCCTGGAAGAGAAGAGCAGACGAGACAAATTGAGCAAAAGGGCAACACAACCAGAAACTTTAACTAGAGATGGTGCTGGAAGCCGGGCAAAGAGTCCGCGCATCGGCCACCAAGCTGAGAGGGGCTGCCTAGCAGTGGCAGAGGACTCGCTGTGCATGTGGATGGTCCCTGGTTCTGTTGCTGGCATCTCTAGCTGAAGGGTCTCAGGTGTTTAGAACAGCCTTTCTCTGCGTGAGGCCCCGGGGAACCACTGCCCGCTGGAGAAGACAGCAATGAAGCGAGATGATCTGATGGACTGACTTGGGATGAATCAGCTCCACAGGGGTGTTAATCAGGAAAGGGATCTCGGGATCATGGTGGAAACCTCTTTGAAAATAGCCCTTTTCAGACATTGTGACTGCAGACTTCCAACCACCTATATTAGAAGCATGCACCACCCTCAATCTTTCTGCTATTGCATACATTGGCTGGAAGGGGCATCGCTCAGATTTGCACAGATGTACCTCTGTACCCACGATGTGGAACCCTGATCCTGTCAAGGTTCTGGTTCATGTGTTCCAAATCAGTGTGTTGTCCCTTTCAGATCCAGACCACATGGTAACTGCACATATTTAGAGGATCTATACACCGTTGCCTGTCTGTGAAAAAAGCTCAGAATTATAAAGAAAGGAACTGAAAATAAGAGAAGCAGCACATCACACTTTTAGGTACCTCTGTAGTGTGGTTTCACGTGTTTGTCTTGTTTTGGTCACCCCATAGATGTTACATTCCTCCAAGGAGTCTGGAATGGCATTATGAATGGTCCCCTCCCCTTTACATTTTACCATCGCAATACCTCTGTGAGGTCTCGTGTGTTGTCTCACAAAGATTATCACAGAGCTGGGAAGTTAAAGAAAAGGGCAACCAAAATTATCTAAGGTTGGGAGAATTTACCATGTGAGGAAAGGCTAAGAAGTTTGGGGAGCTTTTCTTGGGAGGGAAATTATTAATGAGAGGCATGATAGAATCTGTAAAATTATGCACAATGTTGAGAAAGTGACCTTTTTCTGAACACCCATAATAGGATCAACCGATGAAATCCGTCTACCAGAAAATGAGCCTATCAATAACTAGATGGAGCTTCCAGTTTCAGTGGCAGTGTACCTGTAAATACTAGACTATGGGGGCAACAGTAGAAGAAGACTGCTGCCTTCCTGCTCTGCTTGTTCACTTCCCCCAAGCATCTGGTGGTGGGAAAGAGATGCTAGACAAGGTAGACTTTTGGTCTATCCCAGGTAGACAATCCTGATGTTCTTATGTCATCTTAGATCAAGATGGGTAGCCGTGTTAGTCTGCCAGTAGCAGTAGAAAAGAGCAGGGGTCCAGTAGCATCTTAAAGACTAACAGAATTTGTGGCAGGGGAGGTGCTTTCGTGAGTCACGGCTCCCTTCTTCACATTTGAAGACATGAGCAGTGACTCACGAAAGCTCCTACCCTGCCACACAATGTGTTAGTCTTTAACATGCTACTGAATTCTTGCTCTTTTCTTCTTATATAGTCTTAGGGTTGCCAGATCTCTTGAGCACTAGGCTTCATAGATTTTACTGAAAAACACTCTGCCTTAGTCCTTGGACACTTGTTGATCAGTCAGCATAGATCATGCTGGGCTAGAATTAGGGCTGCCAACTCTGGGTTTGGAAATTTCTGGAGGTTTGGGGGTGTAGCCTGGGGATGGAAGGGTCTGGGAGTGGGAGGGATCTCAGCAGGATAGAATGCCATTGAGGCCACCCTCCAAATCAGCCATTTTATCCAGGGGAACTGACTTCTGTTGTCTGGAGATCAGGGGAAATTTCAGGAGCTCTTCAGGCCCCACCTGGAGGTTGGAAACCCTAGCTAGAACAGGGGTGATTCTTGTTGGTGTTGTGGTCCTCAGTGTCAAGAAACTGGCCTTGTTTAACCATTACTTGGCCTTTCAAAAGATTGGTTCAGGATTTTTGGACTTTGGACTGGACTTTGTACCTGGACTTTGTACCGTCAGTCTGACCAGGTAGCATCTGGGACAGGGGACAAAAGCTTGACTAATCTAAGTTAGCCCTTTAGTTTTATTATTTTACTAGGAATAAGGAAGAGGCTCTGGGAGAGTGCCCTGGCCTTGGACACTCAGCGTCAATTTGCTGTGGCGACCTCAGCAGGGTATAATGACACAGAGTCCACCATTTTCTCCAGAGGAACTGATCTCTGCTATCTGAAGAGCAGTTGTAATTTTGTGTGATCTCCACCCCTCACCTGGACATTGGCAACAATGGTTCCCCAGGAGGAAATGGCTGGTTTGGTGGGCGGAGGCTATGGCAATGTATCTTTCTGAGGTCCCACACCTCCTCAAACCCCATCATCTCCAGGCTCCACCCCTCAAATCTCCAGAAATTTCCCAACCTGGAGTCGGCAACCCTATCTCCTTCCCAGCCAAGCATCAATTTGCCATTATCTGCCCCTCACTCTTCAGCTTTTCGTCTCCCACCGCCACCTACAGCCTCTACCATGCTCTTCGTTAGGAGAGCCAGTTTGGTGTAGTGGGGGAGGGGAAGAGAAAGGAGTTTGTAAGCCGCTCTGAGACACCTTTGGGTAGTGAAGGGTGGGGTATAAATCTAATCTCTTCTTCTTCTGAAGCCCTGACTGTTACATCACATTGGCTGTCATGGGGAGGCCATCTCAGCAGAGAATAAGGACACAGAGTCCTCCATTTTCTCCAGGGGAACTGATCTCTGCAAGGAGATCCCCTGGAGAGCAGTTATAATTCTTAGTGATCTCCAGCCCTCACCTGGAGATTGGCAATAATGGTTTCCCAGGAGGAAAAGTAGTATTTCTCTGCAAAAGAAACCAAAGCAGCTTACATAATTCTCCTCTCCCCCTTTTGACTTGCACAACAACCCTGTTTTACTGACAGAACCAAGCTTGGTTGCCTAGCAATTTTCACAGTTTATTCTGTCAGGAAAGTAGCCAAGCTGGCAGTGGGCGGGGGAGGGGGTTACGCTGAAAGTCTGTGACTGGTCCAAATTCACAGCTTCCATAGCAAGAACCTGGGTCTGGCAGACCCTGCTCTGAAACACTAACTGTTATGCCTAGGGTAGCAGGGAACAGTGGCTGAAGTGGGAGTGGGTGGGGAAGAGGAGCAGACCCAGCACCCAGCCAATGGCATGCGAGTACTCTTGAGTGGTGGCTGACAGGCCAATGGCTGATGAAGTGCACTGCACAGCCAATGGGAGAGCTGGATATGGCCAATACGCTAAGAGGATTATTATATAGAGATTTCCTGTTTTGCAGTGCTCTTACCTTTGTATACTTTTATATATTTCTTTCAATACATCTTGGCCCCGGTCACACGGGAGGTTTAGGGCCAGAAGAGGGACAGATCGGGGGCACAGCAAACGGGCGCGATCAAACCGCAACATCTGGGAAGCGGCGCGCACCTGTCCCCGATCCGGCCCTTCAGGCCGAAAATGCGCAGCAAAAAAGAACCTGCTAAAGAGCAGGACTTACCTAAAATGCCGCAGCAAGCATGGCCGTTGGATTGCCGGCGCGGCCGTCTGCAGGAGCAAACAAGGCTCCCAGCCAAACTGCGCATGCGCAAACATGCACAGCCGGCAGCCTCGTGCTCCCTTCCGTGGCTTTCTCCCCAGCATCTGATCGTGCTGGGGAGCAACTGCGCGGTGGCTGACGGGATCTGTGTGATCCTGCCGCCGCGTGTCTCTTTTGGTGTGGCTTTCAAAAGCCGCACTTTGCCCTCATCGATTTCCCCCCATGTGGCAGGGGCCCTTGTTAATTATACTCCTGTGGTGTTATTTGGGTTTGGGGGTTTCAGTCTAAATCCAATACCTTGACCTATTTTGGCTACAACTACCAAAGTAATTGTTTTTCGAACTCAACTTGCAAGTGTCCTTACCTTGCAGATCTGACTTATTGATTAACACCTGATAGGCCAGGAGGCCTGGTCCCTCTCAGCTGAGGGTTAGCTCAGAGAGCCTTGTGGTGGTTCCTTACCGTAGGTAGTGAGGAGTCACTCCTCACCCTTGTGTGTTTTTCTCTTGACCTTCACCCCAAAGCCTTCTTGTGGGACATGGGAGCTTTAACCCTCAATGAGACCAATGGATTCAAAACTAGAATCTCAATTAAGTTCTAAAAGTCACACGTATTCTGCCTTGGGACAATATGGTCTTGCAGCTATCTGCATTTTCATTCCCATATCTATTGCTTATTTAATTACTATGCAAATCAAACTAACCGTGCAATTCTAAACACGTCTACTCAGAATCATACTCAAGTCTACTCAGTGGTGCTTACTCCCAGGGAAATGTTCTTGGGGTTGCAATGTAAGTCTTTATTTTTGTGCCGTTTTCTTAATCCTGGCATCACATTTTCCTCATAAAAGGTATGCGTTTTCCAAACAACATTTATGCATCAAGGAATCAACATTTTATATATTGTATAACGTATAAATGGCATTCATTGCTCGCACAAATATTGTATACATTTCATTCAAAGTACATACGAGAAACAAATGAATCACGGGCAGACCCAAACTGTTCACAATGACAACGTACAGAAGCATTTGCCCATCTGTAGACTAGCTTGTTTGTCTGATTTGTTGTCAGGCAGCTTCATAATGTTTGTGTGGAAATTCAGAAGAGTTCTGTTGGAGTTCCTTCTCCCAACTCAAGCCATTTTTCCGTTTCTGTCTGGAGCATATAAGCTAGGCACAACCTCAAACAAACTAGGGCAGTTCATCTTAAATCTTTGTAGTCATGAGACTGACAATTTCAAACATATATTCAGAATCCAAGCAACCCATCCCAAAAGTTCTATTTTTGAAGGACGGCGGCAAAACGATCCCTCCATCCTTACGACAAAGCCCTGAACCAAAATGGTTTCTTGTGCAAAATCGACCTCTATGGGGGAACAACTCGAAGCCGCCATGTGATGTCTGATACACACATCCCGGCCAGCGTGGGAGTGAAAGCATACGAAGGGACTGTTAATCCGAGCTAATGGTTCATGGGAGCTTGGCCCCTCCATGGCTAGATAGCTCAGTGGGATTGCAGCTGGAAGAAATCGCCCTACATGTAGTCGTTCCTCCCTCCCTACTTAAGCCAATAGCTCCCATTTCCATTTGTCTCTCAGTTTTCAAAGGAAAACCCCCCCTCCCCTTTTCACATGCTCTGGAAAGAAACGTATAAACAAACCCCCATCTTAATTATACATAAGGATCTGAACAACACAAAGAACCCATTAACAGGAACAACAACAACCAAAAAAGCCCCACTAATTCTTACAGTCCCTCACAGGGCCTCTAATAGCAAGTAATGCACAAAAGTGCTCGGGAAAAGGAACATGCTGCGATTCCCTCCACTGAATCCTTTCCTCCGCCCTCTACTACCCGCGCACAAAGAAAAAGTGAATGGATGTCCCCTATTCCAGTGTTCCTCAACCGGTGGGTCGGGACCCAAAACTGGGCCACCCCTGCCTTTTCCATTGCTCTCTTCTGTATCTTGGGAAATAAGATCTGACCCTGCAAACAGTATCTTTCTTTCTTTTTTTCTTCACTGGCTATACCGGTTGAGCAAGTCAAAGGTGTCCTGGTGGTCACTAGAGTGAGTGAGGCTCTTAGAAGAGACTGGAAAGAGTAATGGAGAAGGAGAGGGTGGTCTAAGGCTGGAATGTAACCTCCATATGAAAGGCTGCATCAGTCGGAATGCCGCTTGCTCAGGGTTTGTAGTGGGTGAATCTGCACCCTTTGCTTGATGTTTGTTGGTTTCTCAGAAACATCTGGGTTAGGCACTGTAGATAATGGAATGATGAACTAGATGGGTCACTAATTTGCCTAGGGCACCGAGAGACCTTGGCCGAGCCCTAGATGGGTCACCATACCGAGTAACTTTGGACTTGTGAGTCAACATACCAAAAAGGTTGGGAACCACTGCTCTGTTCTGGTCCTTAATGGTGCTGGAGTCTCATTCTGCATTGGACCCCACTCATCCTCCATTCTAGTTCAGTTAGGAGAATTCCTACTTAATCCTTCAGACAGGAGATGCTGGGGACTGAAACTGGGACCTTCTGCGTGCAAAGCAGATGCTCTGCAACTGGGCTACAGCCTCACCCATAATTCCAGAATTGGAGCATGCACAGATTGCCACATCTTTCATTTCCTTCAGTTCACTAATGTCTTATTCTACCCCTCTACATTATAGGTGTGCAGAGGAAGGTGGCCAAAAAAAGCCATCTTGGTGTGCTTGTAATGTGCATTTTGGCTTCTTCTTCTTTTTTGTGGGGAAGGGTCAAGTCGCAGCCAACTTATGGTGACCCCAGAGTGTTTTCAAGGCAAGAGAGGTTCAGAGGTGGTTTGCTGTTGCCTTCCTCTGAGTAGCAACCCTGGATGTTCTTGGTGGTCTCCCATCCAAGTACCAACCAAGGCTGACCCTGCTTAGCTTCCAAGAGCTGATGAGATTGGGCTCGCCTGGGCTATCCAGGTCAGGGTGATCATGTTTTACTGATACGTAAATGCAGTCTTGTGTATTGATGCAACAGACATAAAGAGAATCTTGACACAACTGTCTGTGATTTTTTTTAAAAAAAATAAACAAACCCAAACATCAATATTGCTTTGGGGCAGTAGTTTATCAATGTTCCTGGGTCCACTGATAAAGAAGATGCCAATGAACTGAAGGACATGAAAGCTGAGGCAAACCAGGCATGTGCAGGGGTTAGTAAAGAAACCCTGAAAGGAAGAATTAGAATAATGAGGCATTCCTAAAGCATAGAGTTGGGTTCACTTGGGGGTGAATTCCTCCATTTGCTCTCATTATCACGGTGAATGAAAAAGCATTTTTTGCAGCCATGGTGCTTCTCCTCAGAGATTTTCATCTCACAGTCTCCATTCCCTCTTCTCCAGTGAGCTTTGGGCTGGTTTGTTTGTTTGTTTCTAATCAATATGTCACTATAATGTTAGGTGATATATTGAGTTTGTTGTTGTTCAGTTGCACAGTCGAGTCCGACCCTTCACGACCCCATGGACCACATCGCACCAGGCCCTCCCATCTTCCATCGTCCTACAAAGTTTGCACAATTTCATGTTCGTTGCATTGATGACACTGTCTAACCATCTCATTCTTTGCCATCCCCTTCTTCTTTGACCTTCAGTCTTTCCCAGCATCAGGGTCTTCTCCAGTGAGTGCTCCCTTCTCATTGGGCAGCCAAAGTATTTGAGTTTCAGCTTCAGTATCTGGCCTTCCAGGGAACAATCAGGGTTGATTTCCTTTAGGATTGACTGATTTGATCTCATTGCAGTCCAAGAGACTCTCAAAGTTTTCTCCAGCACCATAATTCAAAAGCATCTATACTTCGGTGCTCAGCCTTCCTTATGGTACAACCCTCACAGCCATACATTACTAGATATATCAACTACCATTTTTAAAAAATTAGGAAAAAACATGGCAATGGTGGAGGGAATGGTGGGTATGAAGGGAAATATGAATGAAATTTTGCCATATATGGGTGGAAAGATGCTGGAATCCTTATTTTCCCATCCACACTTCCACCAAACCCACTTTGAATACAATCTTTAAGGAAAGGCAGGTTTGAGAAACTGCCAAGTCAAGCCAAGGAGAACACAGAAGGTGGACAGAAGCCTCTTAAAAACTCCTGCCACTTGGGTGTGTGTGAAAAAAGAGCTCCATGTGGCATAGGATTGCCAGCCTCCAGGTGGGGCCTGGACATCTCCCAGAATTCAGATGATTTCCAGACAAAATGACTGCTTTGGTGGGTGGCCTCTTTGGCTTTATACTCTGCCAAGGTCCCTCCTCTTCCCAGAGCTCACCTTCTCCAGGCTCCACCTCAAAATCTCCAGGAATTTCCCAACCCGTAATTGGCAACCCTAATAGCAACTAAGGTAATTCAGAACTCCAGAAACCAAGAAGAACTTTAGATAAGGAGAAGTATGGAAGCATCCCTAAATATAGGGTCAGCTCTACATTTTGGGGAGACCCGAAAAAGGCCATCAGATGTTCTTCCCTTCCCACTAGGTGTGATACTGATGCCCCATCCTCCTACATTTGATTGGCCATTCTCATTCACATACACAATCAAGCACACCATCTCCCTCCTACTCTGGGTTCGATGCAGACAGAACTACTCAAGGGAACCAGAGAGAGTCACTGCACAGCTCCCTCAGGTGTCTTTCCAACTCCAAAACAGATCTTCCGTGAATCCTCTGTGATGTGTAAGGAGCCTTTGGGGCAATCTCCCATTTCCTGGTTAGAGATGATGGGAGATGAAGCATGCCTGGCCAGCAGTTGACCCTTCACCAAACCATGGCATATGGCAGTCCCAGCCACAGGGCCAGCCCAAGCGTTTTCAGTGGCCTAGATGGAGATTTGGACGAGTAGGCAGGCCTACCAGGCCACTCACTGGGGCTGAGGGCCTCCCCCAGGGATGCCTGTTGCAAGTGGGCAGGGCAGGAACAGGGCTGATTCTAGCACTCCAACCTCTGGTGCCCCATGTGATCCTCTAAGTGCACCTAATGGACTGGCCAAGCCTGCCCAGCCAGCCCCTACTATCTTCATGCCCCCCACACCCAGAGCTAGATTTCTGCACAAGCTGAGCAAGCTGCAGCCTATGTCCTCAGAATATGAGAGGCCTCTAAAAGAAAGTTCCTAGACATTACTAAATTACTTTATTTTTTAGCTACCCTGACCTGGATGGCTCAGGCTAGCTGGATCTCGTCAGATCTTGAAAGCTAAGCAGGGCTGGCCCTGGCTAGTATTTGGTTGGGAGACCTCCAAGGAATACCGGAGTCATGACACAGAGGCAGGCAATGGCCAACCGCCTCTGAATGTCTCTTGTCTTGAAAACCCCATGAAGGGGTCACCATAAGTCAGCTGTGACTTGACGGCACTTCCCACCACCAGTGCTGGGGGACCTCTTAAAGTGGACAAAGCTGTGGGCTTCAGCATGTCTTAGGCTGCAATCCTCTTGACCCTCCCCTGGGACTAAGCCCCAATGAACAATATGGGGATTACCTCTGAGTAGACGGTGGCTCATGTGGTTAAGACAGTGAACTGCAGGCTGTGGAAGGTCAGTAGTTCAGCGGTTCGAGACCCGGGTGCCGCATGATGGAGTGAGCTCCCGTCTCTAGTTCCAGCTCCTGCCAACCTAGAAGTCTGAAAGCAAGAAATTGCAAGTAGATAAATAGGTGCCACTTCGGTGGGAAGGTAACAGCGTTCCGTGCGCCTTGGTGTTTAGTCATGCCGGCCACATGACCACGGAAACGTCTTCGGACAGCGCTGGCTCTTCGGCTTTGAAACGGAGATGAGAACCGCAACCATAGAGTCGGATTCGACTGGCTTTCGAGCAAGGGAACCTTTACCTTTACCTAGACCTGCCTTGAAACGCTCCCTTAATCCAGTCCTGGGCACATGAAGCTGCCTTATACTGAACCAGACCATTAGTCCATCTATAACAGCATTGTCAACTCAGCAGCTCTCCAGGATCTCAGGCAGATAAAGGCCTGTCATGTCACCTCCGACCAGACTTCCGGTTTAGAAGCAAAAGGAAAGTGTTGTGGCTGCATTCTGCTTTTAAAATCTTCCGTTTATATTCTTTTACTTAATTTGCTTAGTCTATTTGCTTTTGTTAGAAGGATACAGAATTAATGTTTCTACTTTTAGGCTGATTTCGCACTAGAGCTGCCTCACTGTTGCGCTGCCATTTGCCCCGGTTCTATTGGTCAATTTCACAGCTGAAGCCGCGCGGCTGATTTTGACCCGTGGCTTCGCCCGATTTCCTCCACAGTTTCATTGATCCTCAAAAAACAGGATCACGAAACTGCGGGGAAAATCGGGCAAAGCCACGGGTCAAAATGCAGCCCCGCAGCTTTGGGTGTGAAATTGACCAATAGAACTGGGGCAAATGGCGGCACAATAGCGAGGCAGCTCTAGTGTGAAATCAGCCTTAGTCTTTGGGCTTGATGACAAGGTTGAGCCTTCAGTTTTTCTGATTAGCTTGCTGATAAAGGTGAGCTTCTCCCATGGAGTTTGAGATCAAGGCTGAGAAACTAAGAAGCCTGCCTTGAGAGTCCTCATTTGCTTATAGAGGTTCAACAGGGATATGTAGATCTTCTTCCATATGTTTCTCTAGACTTTAGACCCTTTTGTTTTGTTTTGTTGTGTTTAATTTCTCTTCTTGCCCTGCCTTTTCTTTCTGCAAAGGGCTTAACCTATTTATAGAGTTTTATTCTATTTTATGCTTACCTTACCTTATTTTATCTCACACTTTTGTCATTGTTTCAGCTGCTGGTGGTTTAGTATCACCTCCTACCTGATCCTTCAACTGGAGATACTGGGGATTGAACCTGGGACCTTCTGCATGCCGAGCAGATGTTCTACCACTGAGCTACAGTTCCTCCACTGCATACACTAGTATCCTAGGGTGATATCCTGGGCACAAGCTCTAAATGCAGCTATCCTTTCCCTACTCCTTCGGGGTTTCCAGCCCTCCTCTTGAATCAGGGCCACTGACGACTAAATCTACATCCCATGTCAAGCAAGTATTAGCCACTGGCTTTGAGACCGTGGTTTGGAAGAGGTCGAGAAGGAGAGGGGGGAGGAAGGTGGCTGGTTTGCTGCCATCCCTGATGGCACCAGATGCTTCCTAGGTCCTGGACAAGGCAGACTTGGCTCAGCCGGGGCTCTACGGTTTGAGGCAGCATCTCAATTATTTCCCGTTAGAAAGCTGAAGTGACAAGCTGCTGCCAATGGAAGTGTCTTCGTGCTATTGACAGGCTCCCTGTTACACTGCTGGCTTCAGAAAGCTGTGGGGGCTGAAAGCTGACAAAGATTCCCCTTCCGCCTTCACACAGATATTTTTATGCTTTTAAAATAATAATAAACGTCGACTTCTGGATATGCCCTTGCAGTGCAATCCTATGAAGGCTGCCTACAGGCAAGGCCCATCGAAATCAATCAGCTTCGAGAGGGATAACTCCGCTTGGGATTGCACTGCTAGGTCTTGAAAGTGAGCTCCTACCCCAAGCAAGAACAGAAATATTTCTGGGCAAAAAGGGCCATGTTTTTTTGTTTTTTAAATTAACTCATGGTTCCCTGATTGCCAAGAACAACAACATTTATTAAAAACAGTCATAAGACCAGCACAATAAACCGAAGTAGTACAACACAGAGTCTACGACATAGGCTCCTTACAACCATATTTCCTAAAATGTCAAACCAGTCAATACCATCATTAATGGCTCAAGTTACAGTACATTCTGCATTTTCTAATTACCAAGTAACAATATTTAGCAACTTTGCGTGAGACAGAATCATAATTATCGGCCAGTAAGAACTTCATCAAGCATTCCTCGGAATCTGTAAGGTAGTTAGCCAAGGGTTTAAATCATGAAAGAAGGGGTATCAACAGCTGCTCTCTCTCTATGTCATACAT
Organism: Gekko japonicus; assembly: GCF_001447785.1. Taxonomy (NCBI): domain Eukaryota; kingdom Metazoa; phylum Chordata; class Lepidosauria; order Squamata; family Gekkonidae; genus Gekko; species Gekko japonicus. The sequence goes on from NW_015164208.1 coordinate 50,485, forward strand.
AGGACAATGGAGTAATATATGGGAGGCCGACTCCACCTGTTCTAACAAGCAGGAGCAAATTCTCAGGTGCATGGGAGTCCAGGTATATCTACTATAAAGTACTGTTGAGGGTAACACATCAAGCCGGGCTCTAGTAAATGCCCATCTATAGTTAGGGTTTTTTATGTGATTGCCAAGAAGGTTGAGGGACAGTCAGGCTTGAGATGAATTTTTCTGAGCGAACACTTCCAGGACAGTTTCAAGGGGTCTGAAATATCATCCCAAAGACCCCTCCCAAACAGTGTATTCTCCATATGGTTTTGATCCATTTCCTGCTTGCCCCTTTTCCTTTTTTGCAGTTACTTTGGGACAATAGGTTTAACTATAGACGGTTCTTCATCTTACTGGCTCTGCCACCTAGTTAGTCAGGGACAGTGTTCCCTCTAAGCTGAGTTAGTGTGAGCTACCTCACAGTTTTTTTAGCCTCTGGCTCACACATTTTCATCTTAGCTCAGGAAAGATGGCTCCAGAGGAGACTAATTGATGTAGTCGCCAAATGGCTCACTCACAACTTTAATGCCAGTCGCTCACAAAGTAGAATTTTTGCTCACAAGACTCCTCAGCTTAGAGGGAGCATTGGTCAGGGATCATGGGGGGCAACGGGAATATTCCATTTCTTTCTTAATGAATTAAAGCATTTCTCCTGCCTTTCACCGTGCCTCACGGAAGCTTAAGACGCCAAACAACCTTCAAACTTCAGATCTGCCCCCAAACCTATTATATGTCATGACGCCACCACAGAGCGGTGGTGCTGGTGCTAGAAAGTGACTCCATATTGTTTTCAAGGCAAGAGACATTCAGGGGTGGTTTGCCATTGCTTGCCTCCATGTCATGACCCTGGTATTCCTTGGACTTCTCCCATCCATTTACTGGCCAGGGCCAACCCTACTTAGCTTTCCAGATCTCACGAGATCTGGCTAACATGGATTATCCAGGTTAGGGCCCACCGCAGAGGCATTAGAACAAATCTTCATGCCTGCTACAGGACCCCTGATTGGTTAGATACCGGAACCAGCAAGAAGGTTTGACGGCCCTATGTCGCCTGCCGTATTTTATTACGTGAGGCCATCGTGGACCCAGATCAGAGAGGGGAG
>NW_015164208.1:51663-71655 GCF_001447785.1 Gekko japonicus
CTCTGGTTTGTAGGATGGCTAAATCATTGCTGAAATTGGGGGGAGGGGGGAAACAACTGTTCCACAAAACTCGTTTCCCTGTTTTGGCTCATCCTTAGATGCAACTGACACAGAGGACTGAGAATCGCGTCTGAGAGAGCGTTTGCCATCATGGAATGCCTTTTAATGGGAGAAGGCACCTTGCCCAGTTCCCATTTATGATCCTACATGCAGATTTTGAAATGTGTACTCACTATTGGCTGCCTGGGGGCCCATAAAAATATTTGGTGACCAGATGCTGATTGCCTGGAATTATTTTTCAGGCATCAGCTCTCCAACAATAAACTAAGCCCAAGGCATCAAACTTTGCCAGCCGATGTTCTTTCACAGCTGATTATTCAGATGCAAAGAAACAGTATATGATGCCGTTCTGCCTTGTTGCATTAGACCTTTCCAGGATTCAGGTGGGAGAATAAAATATTAGAATGTCATGTGTTGTTTTTTTTTAATCCTCTCTGTCGATGGAAAGCTAGTATATTAGGATTTTAGATGATCTTCCCTGATATACTAGCTTTCCAGGGGCAGGGAGTCTCTGGTATGGGAGAGCCTTTGTGCTTGAATCAGTCATAAATTCCGTAAACGTTCAAAGAGCCAGGGGACATTAGGTGTTGAAGGTAGCAGAATCTTGTTTGCTTAGGTAGGGATGGAATCAACTGTATGAAATGGCAGGCTTTGACACATGATCATCTTTCATGTACATTATCGGTTTTAGTCTGGCCTCATGGTTAGAGATACACCATTCATGAAATATGCATTGATTAGGGGAGGGGTCCCCAAACGTTTTGAGCCTGTGGGCACCTTTGGAAGTTTCACACGGGGTGGTGGTCCCAGATACATAATGGCTGCTGCAGGAAGCGGAACTACACACACAGAAGAAGCCCACATGCAAGGGAGAAAACAGATAATGTAAAAATGCACTGGAGAAAGGGGGCGGGAGAGAATCAAGAGCACTGTGGTGGCAGCTCCCACTGAAACAACATCATTTTAGTTTGCACAGCCAATCAGATCTCCAGTGATTTTAGTTTGCACAGCCAATCAGATACAAGCTTCAGGTACAAGCTATTCCTCCCATGTGAGGGCAGATCTGCATGTCCCCCCCTCCCGCCAATAGCTAGCAATCCAAAACTGTCCAGTGGCACCTTTAAGACCAATTTTTATTTAGGTACAAGCTCTCCCTCCTCTGTGAGAGCAGATCTGCATGTCCCCCCCCCAAATAGCTAGCAATCCAAAACAGTCCAGTGGAGCCTGAGCGGTGGGTGTTGCCTTCTGACACACTTCTGGTGATGTCAGGGTGTGTGGCATATGCAAATAAGTTATGCTAATAAGCTCCTGTACCCCTGCCAGTGGCCAATCAGAATCCCTGCTGGGCAAGAGCCCCACATGGCCACACCCACTTTAGAATCCTAGAGTCAAAGTGAGAAGGGACCTTCAGGGTCATCTAGTCTAGTCCCCTGCACAATGCAATAAATTCACAAATACTCCCCCCCCACGCACACACTCCCAGTGACCCCCTGCTCCATGCCCAGAAGATGACAAAAAACCTCCAAGATCCCCGGCCAGAGTGGCCTGGAGAAAAATTGCTTCCTGACCCCAAAGTGGTGATCAGCATTCTTACACCCTGGGCGTGTAAGAAAGAGCCGTGAGAACTAAGCACTGATGCAACCCTTCTTGCCCTCCCTCTCATGATCTGCCTAAGTTCACAGAATCTGCAGTGCTGTCAGAGGGCCATCTAGCCTCTGTTTGAAAGCCTCCAAAGAAGTAGAGCCCACCACCTCCCAAGGAAGCCTGTTCCACTGAGAGACTGCTCTAACCGTCAGGAAGTTCCTCCTAATGTTCAGCTGAAAACTCTTTTGATTCAATTACAACCCATTGGTTCTGGTCCGACTTTCTGGGGCAACAGAAAACAACTCCACACCCTCCTCTATATGACAACCCTTCAATTACTTGAAGATGGTTACCATATCACCTCTCATTCATCGCCTCTCCAGGCTAAACTTTCTAGAAACACTGTGAGCATCAGGAGAGGTGTCAGTGGGTACCACATTGTTGACCCCTGGGTTAGGGATTCCCCAGTAATCCACCAGATCTGATGCATGGATATTGCTGTTCCACTGGTCAGAGGATTATCCCAAAACTTTCCTGCCAAAGGTCCCAGGTATAAACCCTGGAAACTCCGATCAAAGGATGGCAGGTAGCAGTTGTCAAGAAAGACCGTTCTTTGCCAGATACCCTGGAGAGCTATTGCCAATCAGGCTGGTGAACACTGAGCTTGTTGGACCAGTGATCTGACTCAGCTCTGTATGCTCATTTGTACTTTCAACTGGGAGGGGGGGGGGAGAAATGCCTGTTAGATGAACAAGCGCTTGCATCCAAGTAGAGACGTCTGTTTCCACTGTGTCACTTTCTGTGTCCCCGAGATTCTAATGCCCATTCCAGGGTCCATTCAATAGACAGGAAGTCAAAGCACATGTGCCGCTGCTATGCACATCAAGCTGTGCAACCAGTTTCCCAGGGAGGCAGGCCAAAAGTTGTCGAGCGTAGCCTGAATAGGGTTGCCAGCTCCAGGTTGGGAAATACCTGGATATTTGGGGGGGGGGTGGAGCTTGAGGAGGATGTGGTTTGGGGAGTGAAGGGACTTCAGTGGTTTATAGTGCCGTGGAGTCCACCATTTTTGCAGCCATTTTTTTTACAGGGGTAATTGATCTCTGTCACCTGGAGATCAGGTGTAGTAGCATTTCCAGCCACCACCTGGAGGCTGGCAACCCTACGCCTGGAGAGCTCCAGGAATTACAACCGATTTCCAGACTACAGAGATCAGTTCCTTTGGAGAAAATGGCAGCTGCAGGGGGGGGTCTCTCCCCTCCCCTCCCCTTTCTAAACCCTCCCCTCTCCAGGCTTCACCTCCCCAACCCCAGGAAGTTCCCAGTCCAGAGTTGGCAACCCTAGGTTGCATGCCCCAAAGTCATAGAGGTTCTATGGAAAACAAGGCTATCCTAGAAATTCCATAGACTTTCCATGGACTGCCAAGAGGCAAAGTGGAAAACCTTGTAGATCCTGAGACAGGGCAAGATGGACTTTACCTATAGACAGTTGCTCAAGACACTGGAAGTCATCCACCGATGCCTTTCTCCACAATTCATCCCCATTTCCACATTTGCAACTTGTTCTCCCTCTGCTCTTTCACCTACAATATCCTCCCACCCAAGTCCTCACTCCAAAAATCAGCGTGATGCAGAGCTTAGATTAGAATAGAGGAGGGCCGGAGTTCAGGTCCCTACGTGGCCATGAAGCTGACTTTTGGCAACTCAGTCCCTCTTGCTGCTAGACCTACCTCACAGAGTTGTTGTGAGGTTACCATAGAGCAGGAGAAGAACTGTTTATGGTGTACTGAGCTCGAGAAATGTGATTCACAAGCGACCAAGCCAATTCTGCCTTCTTCACATCTTCTCTCAAAAATCTTTTCCTGGAACATAATAGCCTCACATATTCTGTTCCTCTCACATGTTCTTCTTTTTCACCCTCTCTTCCTGCAATCAAGTAACAACACAGAGATTCCCCCCCCAATTGGATCTAGGCTATTAGTCAAAGAGGAAACTGCTCTCTCCCCCCCCCACTCTCTCTATTTGGTAAGGAATTAATGGCTCTCTTCCCCCTCTCTTCCACAGTTTTTAAGGGGGGGAATTGCTCCCAATTTTCTAAAAAAAGAAAGCTATAGTGGTATATATTTGGCTGGCATGATTGCAGTTAGGGATGGGCATGAACCAGGAAAATGTGGTTCATGATGGTTTGTGGTGTGCCCGGTTCCCAAACCATGAACCATCAAAAGCTTTTAGGGGCTAAATGAGCCAGTTTGGTCCATGACATTCATGAATAGGTAGAACACACACACACACAGCATGCTAGAGACACCAAATTCTCAGGAGATCTCTGGTTGACTCTTGTCTACCCACCCTCCAAGTTTGGTGAGGATTGGATTTACTGTGTCCATTGTTTCCAAAGGAGAAAAAAACAGCAAAAATTCCCAAGGGCAATAGAAGTCCCGCAGAACAGAATCAAAGTCCCAGAGAATCCCTGCAGCAGAAACTGAAGGGGAGGGGGCATTTTTGCAAGCCCAGCAGAACCAATGCAATGGGCCCAGCAGAACCAGTGCAACTGTGGCAGTGCAAACCCAACAGGACTAAGGTCAAAACAGAGAAACTCTGCAGTAGAAACTGAAGGTGGTGGTGAGGAGTAGCATTTTTGCAAGCCCAGCTGAATCAGTGCAATGTACAGACTGCCCAGTAGTATAAGTACAATCAGAGAATGCCCAGCAGAATCCAGTGGCATTGTGGCAATGCCATCTCAACAGGAGTGATGTCTAGCACAGAATCAAATTCCAGACCGGGGGGGGGGGTTGAAAGCCCAGCAGAACCAGTGCAAAGTACAGTGCCCAGCAAACCCTGTGCCATTGTGGCAGTGCCAGCTCATCAGGACTGATGTGAAGCACAGAATCATTCTCCAAGCAAAGGGGGTGCAAGCCCAACAGAACCCAATGCCAGCTCATCAGGACTGATGTGAAGTACAGAATCACAATCCAAGCGGGGTGGTGGTGTTGCAGCATGACTTGTTCAGTGTACAGAATGCCCAATAGAACCCAGTTCAACTGTAGCAATGCAAGTAAAAGAGGGCTAATGTAAAACCAGAGAATCCCTGCAGTACAAACTGAAGGGAAGGGGCATTTTTTTCAAGCCCAGCACAAGCAGTTCAGTGTACAGAATGTCCAGCAGAACCCAGAGCCACTGAGGCACTACAAGATTGAAAGGACTGATCTCAAAGCAGGGTCACAAGAAATCCAAGCGGGCGGGGGGGGGGGTGAAGAGGTTCAGGAGTGTATAGAATGGATCCTGTGCAAGCTAATCAAACTCACAGGGGACCTCCCCCTGATGCTCCTCTACATGACCCCCAAGTTTTGCCCCCATTGCTTTGAAGTTTGATAAACATTTTGTTTGAGCCCAGACATTCCGTCTGGAAATGTATCCATTCATGAACCAGCACCAACCTCCACAAACTGCTTGGAAGTTTGTGGGAAATTGTGCCAGTTGACCTTCCACGAACTTCAGTCCATGAATCACAAACCAGCCAAAATTTGTCACAAACTTGTTTGTGAGCCGGTTTGTGCCCATCCCTAAGTGGTCAGGACCTTTGACAAACTAATATTTATGTCCTTTTAATAGCTATGGATGAGTCCTTAAGTGGGCAGTCATCCTGCAGAGATGGGGAGTCTCAGATCAATGTTCTGCAGTATGTGCGCAGGCATGCTTGGAAAAGGAGAGAGAAAGACAGACAGACAGACAGAGTATCCATCGAGAGAGAGAGAGAGAGAGAGAGAGAGAGAGAGAGAGAGCGCATAGATTCACTTTCCAGCTGGAATAAGCTGAAGCTAGGGGTGTACGGGATAGGCCTGTACAAGTTGCTTGCTGGGGGACCTGTATCTGCATCCACGGTTCTTCTTAGCAACCTTCACAGGGTTTCAGGTGCGATGCTGTTTCATCCCTGTAATAAGTGTGATGCTCAGAAACCACAGAGGGTGGCAGACAATCAGGAGCGGGCTAAAAAAAACCCAGCATGAATCAGAAAGGATTTTTCTTCTGCTAGGCTAGAATAAGAAAGAGTTCACGGAAGCCAACAGGGGAATGAGAAAGGGGGTTATACTAGCACGGACAGAGCTCTGCTGTGTAGAGAGGACAACACGGGGCTCATATGTGAGCATGGCTCCAGCCGTTGGTCCACGTAGCACAGTATTGTCCAATATGACTGGCAGCAGCTCTCCAGTCTTGCAGGCTGAGCTGTCTTTCCCATATTTATTTACTTAGGTATTTAGACTCCACTTCTTCCCCCAGTGGAGTCCCAGAACTGCTTGCAACATCATTTCCCCAACCCCCATCATATCCTCACCATCACCAACATGTGAGGTAGGTTAAGGCTGTAACATTTCCCGTCCTGTAGGGGGTCCCTCCCCACCCCCATCACCTAAAACCAGCCAGTGAGTCAGGAGAGACCCAGAGGGCTAGTGGCACATGAAGGAATCCCAGCCTTCCTAGTGAGATTTCTTCCCTGCCCCCTCCCACGAGGGTTGCCATGTCTCCCCTCAGCCACTGGTGGGAGATGGGGGGCATGGTTGCCATATCCAGGTTGGGAAACTCCTGGAGATTTGGGGGTAGAGCCTGGGGAGGACAAGGACCTCACTGGGTACAATGCCACAGAGTCCACCCTCCAAAGCATCCATTTTCTCCAGGGGAACTGATCTCTGTAGCCTGGAGTAGGGATGTGCATTCGGTTCATATGCACCCCCGAATGCACCCCTGAAAATTGCCCATTCGAGCCCCTTTGAGGCTGCTGCGGGCCGATTCAGATTATCTGTTCTGAATCGGCTTGCCGCTGACTTTCGGCAGCAATTCGGACCCGTTATATCCTATGGGCCATTGAAGTCAATGGCAGAAACATGGGTATATTCTTGGGGCTGGAGGGGAGGAGGTTTGAGGGAGAGGCTCCAAACTCGCAGGGTAGCTGCTGTAGCCTCTCCCCAAGATACCCACCACGTTTCAAGAACATTGGACCAGGGGGTCCAATTCTACAGGCCCCCAAACAGGTTGCCCTCATCCCCTCCATTGTTCTCTATGGTGGGGAAAAACAGGGAGCAACCTGTTTTGGGGCTCGTAGAATTGGACCTCCTTGTCCAATGTTCTTGAAACTTGGTCGGTATCTTGGGGAGAGACTCCATCAGCGAACCAGCGAGTTTGGAATCTCTCCCTAAAACCTCCTCCCCTCCAGCCCCCAGAATATACCCTATGTTTTCACCATTGACTTCAATGGCCCAAAGGATATAATGGGGCCAAAATTGACATTCGGCTGGCCAAAAGACTCCCCAGTTGGCTCCTACTGCCGAAATTGACATGCAGGGGTCTTTCTGCCCACCAAAATTGATTCTGCCCGATTCTGCCGAATCTGAACCGGCCCAATTTTTTTATTTTTTTTGGCACATCCCTAGTCTGGAGATGAGCTGTAATTCCAGAGGATCCCCAGTTCCCCTGTTCATCACACAACATCCCTGCCCATCACACAACACTCACAATAGTTTTGGGGTAACCCTGGTTGAACAGCTGCCCCCACTCCTAATTACTCTCCTTAAAAAGCCCCTCTATGCTGGAGGGCACACTGAGTGAGGAAACAAGGCATAGTGTGAGGGATCAGCCTGATTTGTGCATAGGGTTACACATAGAAAGAGGGGGGAGAGGGGGAGAGAGAGAGAGAGACAGAAGCAGGTTTTAGCTCTCTTCTTACCAGTTGCATCAGAGGTTTCAGGGGAGGGGCTGTGGCTCAGTGGCAGAGCATCTGCTTGGCATGCAGAAGGTCCCAGATTCAATCTCCACCCCAGCATTTCCAGTTAAACAATCTAGTAGTAGGTGATGTGAAAGACCTCTGCCGGAGACCCTAGAGAGCAGCTGCCAGTCTGAATAAACAATCCTGACTTAGATGGACCAAGAGTCTCACTCAGTATAAGGCCGTCTCACGTGTGGTTACAGAATCAATCTGCTCCCTGGAGCTTGGGGCCTGCCAACCCCACCTCCGCCTCAAGTCCTGCATCACTGTGCTTTACTGCTTGATGCTCAGGATACGAAAATAGATTGATCTGGTCTCTGGTGACATCTCCAGATTGGCTGCCTCCAAACCCTGCCCGTCCCCACCAGTCCATCCCCATAAACTTCCCCCCTGGCCTGGATGAACCATCTGGCTGTTGTTGTTGTTGTTTTTAATAATGACTGGAGGCATTTTCCTAAGGGGCTCTCATTCATAACAAGTCTGCAAAAGTGTAACTGGCCCTGGGTTCCCCAGTGAGTCTCCACAGCAGAGTAAAGATCCAAACCGAGGTCTCTCAGATCCTAGCCTGACACTCCGACCACCGCACCATGAGGTCTGCTTCATACTGATTCAGACCACTGGTCCATCTCACTTAAAGGTGAGCTAAACTCCATCTTGGTCAGTCTCATCTATTCTCATGGGCAGGACCCTCTCTTTGATCTCAAACAGAGAAATGTCTTTCTCAACACCTGAATTCTTCTAACTGGAGCTGTCAGAGATACTGGATAAAAAAATGGAGCGAGAAGATCGAGAGTAAATATCTGGCTGGTGTTAGTTGGAACTCTGAGTGCCAGCCCAGGATGACACTACTCAGGTTGCTTTCTGGGGTGTATCAATTCTCCTTTCCCTCTCCTTTGTCATGCTCTGTTTGTATATTTGTAACTACAATATTGCAGAGATACCATAAGGCTCTGTTGGCCTCTCCTCCAGAGGAAACCTTGCAGCACTCGGTCTGAAACTTTTCTCTGATCAGTGGAGCTTGTAAAATTTCAGATGGAATTTCAGCCTTTTTTGAGTGCTTAGTCACAGCTGGGACTGGTCTATCTAAATATGTCTTGCCAAATCGCTTCCCTATTTGCACACAAGAATCCACCCCATCAAAATAATGCCCCAGAACCTCCAGACACATGTCCGATATCTTCCTCCCTCTGCCTTTTTCTTTATAAAGGCAGGCATTGTGAAGACAGGCGATTTAAAAACAAAATAGAATTGCTATGTGGGCAGTGAGATTTCTTCTTTTTTCCTTTTCCTTTAGTCACTCATTTTCTGTGCCTTTAAGTGCTGGGTTTCTTTGTAAAAGATGTGAGATAAGTAAATTGTTGTCACTTAGCAACCTTAACAGGGTTTTCGGGTGTGATGCTGTTTATTCTTGTCATACGTGTGATGCTTAGAAACCATGGTGATGAGGGTGGCAGACAGTTAGGATAAGTCTTCAGCAACCCAACATGACTCACAGAAACGCTCTCCTGTGAGAGGGAGAGTCAGGGACAATCCATGTAACTGGGGTGTGTGAGAAAGTGGGCTGTGCCACCATGGGCAATGGTCTGCTAAGAAGAGAATAGGAGAATCATCCCCCCAATCCCTAGAGTCATTCCCTCTAGGTTCCATGGCACCTGCCTGTTTTCCCTGATGCCCACTTGCTGTCAGAATCCTGGTTAAATCAGTTCTCAACACCACTCACTTTGAAGAAAGTTTAGTTTATCGAAACCTTGAAGAATACCATACTGAACATGAGCTTTGTTAGGACTGAAGGTGAAAGCACGGGGATTGCAGATATATTGTGTTCAAGCAAAGGCACTAAAGATCAGGACCCAATCACCCCATGGCATTTGCCTGACAGAAACAACGGTCAACTACCCCCCCCCAAGCACTACTCCTCTACAGAAACAAGGCAAAACAACAGGTCTCCAAGACACATCAAAGCCTTTAGGAAAACGAAGCATTTGGTTTCACACCCCTCTTCCCCCCCACCTCCTTCCTCTATGGCAGGCGAACTATAAAATGCATACTGAGCCTGACACTTGCTTCTTCAGCTAGGTGAAGTCAAACGGAAGACAGGTTGGTGTAGTGGTTAGGAGCACAGACTCTAATCTGGGAGAACCGGGTTTGATGCCACACTCCTCCACATGCAGCTGCTGGTGTGACCTTGGGTCAGTCACAAGTTCTCTCACAGCTCTTCTCTCAAGGACAGATCTGGAGAGAGCTCTCTCAGCCCCACCAAAGAGCGGGGAGGGGAAAAGAGATTGTAAGCCTCTCTGAGGTTCCTTTGGGTAGTGAAGAGTGGGGTATAAATCCAATCTCTTTTATTCTCCTCCTCCTCCTTCTCCTTCTTTTCCTCCTCCTCCTCCAAAGAAAAAACAATCTGCCCTTGGCTTTGCTGTGCTTCATTGAAGTAGGAGGTGCTTCACAAGAGGGTGGGAGGTGTCATCTTTGTGTCTACAGGGAACACCTGCTCAGAAACATCTGCCTCCATCATAGGAATACCCATGGCTTGGAACCTCCTAACAATCTGTGGAACCTTCCAGTATTTCATGATTGAACCCAGTCCCCAAGGCAGCCATTTTATTGTGGCAACCACTTTCTGTTCCCAAAATTCCAAAAAATACCCACAGGTTCAGTAAGGTTGGGGAATCCTGGAATAAATCAAAACAAGATAAAGAAAATTGGTGTGAAGTTAGGACACATATAAGAACATTCTTTATACCACTGGTTCATCAAGCTCAGTATTGTCTACTCTTGACTGGCAGCTGCTGTCCAAGGTCTCCAGCAGAAAAGCCATGATAAAGAACAGTCACAGCAGTTTTGAAAGATGGAATGATAACTAAGGCTGTGAGCACACACACTACAGAACCCACTTTCAATTCACTTTCCAACTGGATTTTGCCAGTTCACACAGTAAAATCTAGTAGGAAAGTGCATTGGAGGTGGATTATTTAGTGCATGTGATCACAGCCTAAAGTCAGCTCCGCATACCCTTAATGGAAGGAGCCATGGAGCAGCTGTAGAGCTTTGCATGCAGAACGACATCTTCAGCTAAAAGATTTTTCTGTGTTGGGGAAGACTATTCTCCCCAGATGCAATTGATTGGATGTAGGAGGATGGAGCTGCGGTGGCTCAAGTGGTTAAGACACGGAACTGCAGGTTGTGGAAGGTCGGTAGTTCAGCAGTTTGAGACCCGAGTTGCCACATGACGGAGTGAGCTCCCGTCTCTAGTTCCAGCTCCTGCCAACCTAGCAGTTCAAAAGCAAGAAATTGCAAGTAGATAAATAGGTACCACTTCGGTGGGAAGGTAACAGCGTTCCGTGCGCTTTGGTGTTTAGTCGTGCCGGCCACATGACCACGGAAATGTCTTGGGACAGCGCTGGCTCTTCGGCTTTGAAACAGGGGTGAGCACCGCAAGCCTAGAGTTGGATTCAACTGGCTTTCGAGCAAGGGAACCTTTACCTTTAAGAGGATGTAGGTAGGAGGCATCTGACATGCCTTGGCTTCTCTGTCACTTCTGTGGGTCCTAACATATCCTTTTTGAATTGAGAATGACTTCTTTCATTCCCCCCTCCCCAGGTTGCTAGCTTTCATGGTGGCAGGAGTAATACTTTTTCTTTCATTTTGCCATGAACTCTCTCTACCAATATTCTCGCAACTGCCCAGTCTACTTCTAGTTGCTTGGAAGTGGCTGATGACACAGTACATGTTGATAGGGTGATTTCCTTGGCATTACTTCAGAGCTATTTTGCCTGCTCATTGTAGCTGGTACTTCTACTTGTTCCTTAAGTCTGAACTGCATGCTCTATACGAACCAAAGATGAGTCTTGTTAGATCAGGCAAAGTCCATCTAATGCCTCATCATCCTGTTCCCAAGGCTGTTTAGCCAAATGCTTCTGGGAAAATGGAACTTTGTTCTGCATGGCTTACCCCCATTACCTAGCACACTGAGATATACTGCCTTTCAACCAGGAGGTTCTATTTAGTTGTCATGAAATGGCCATTGTCTAACCTGAAGGTTCTTCTATCTTTGCCTCCTGTTGTTATTAGTGTCGAGCCTCCACAAAGCCCACAAAGAGGGGATAAACTACAGCAGTTTGGCATAGTGGTTAGGAGCGTGGACTCTAATCTAAGAGAACCAGGTTTGATTCCCCACTCCTCCACATGCAGCTGCTGGTGTGACTTTGGGTCAGTCACAGTGAAACAGCAATGTTTGAGGCTGTGTATGCATTTCTGGAGATGGGTATCTGGGTCAGTCATAAGTTCTCTCAGAGCTGGTCTCTCAAGGGCAGTTCTCTCAGAGCTCTGTCAGCCCCACCTACCTCATAGGGTGTCTGTGGTGGGGAGGGGAAGAGAAAGGAGATTGTAAACTGCTCTGAGACTCCTTTGGGTAGTGAAGGATGGGGTATAAATCCAGTCTCCTCCTCCTCCTCCCCTGTTACGTGCCTCCCAGGTACTGGCATTCAGAGGTTTCCTACTTCTAAACTGGGAGTAGGGATGCCAGCCTCCAGGTGGAACCTGGGGATCCCCTAGAATTACAGCTCATCTCCAAACTGCAAAGAACAGTTCCCCTGGAGAAAACCGTTGTCTTGGAGAGTGGACTCTATGGCATTGCACCCCATTGAGGTCCCTGTACTCCCCAGCCTCCAAATCTCCAGGAGTTTCCCAACCCGGATATGGCAACTCTCTCCCCCCCACCCCTGCCAGTGGTCCAAGGGGACCTGACAACCCTAAGTTTGTCGGCTCCATGTCCACTTCAAAAATAAGGCCAAGAACTCCAAAATCCAGGGGGAAATTCAGAGGAGAATTCAAGAAGCATTCCTATCAGAGCTGAGATTCTGAGATTTACCAAGGCTGGATTTGAGGAGGTTTCTGTCCAAGACCTCTCTAGGATTTGGCCGGGACTTGCTTAATTCCCCTGCTCTCCACCGTCTCCTTCTCTGGTAGAGGCAGAAACCCCCAGCTTCCCCTCTTCAAAGTGTTCTACCAGCTGCAGCTCCTGCTCCTTGGATTTAAATTAATTTTTAAAGTAGGAGGGGAGCAATCTGAACTTCCTTTTGTTTTTCAAAACCTCATCCATATTCATAAGCCACTAATCATGTTTGATCAATCAAAATTCATTGTGAAACATATTAACCCCTCTCCTTGTTCAGAATTTTAATCTCAAAGGGGGGAAAGCGGCTCTGGAAAGAGCTGGATTAAGCTGTCTCGAGGCAACCCACTGCGACTGTACTCGGTTGATTTTTTTCCCCCTTTTCTCCTCCGGACTGTCATCTTCTGTTCCAGAATCTAAACGATCATTTAAAAATATAATTAAGTCTCTAGCCCTTATGATTTCGCTGGTAACCTTCAGTAAACGAGAGCCAAGGACAACTGTTACTTTGACGCTGTTGAAAAGCTGCAGAGCGTTGCTAAGAGAAATAGCTGCTCTTCGTCTTTAGCTTCATTTCCCCATGTGCATTTGGTTGGACCGTTAGGGAGAGGGAATGGCATCTCCAAATAGGGATGCCAGCCTCCAGGTGGGACCGGGGGATCCCCTGGAATTATAGCTCATCTCCGGATGACAGAGATCAGTCCCCCTGGAGAAAATTAATGCTTTGGAGAATTCCCCTGCGCGTGCTTGGATTTCATTTGCTTAGCTAGATGCAGCATCAGAGTATATGTATGGAGCCCCCCTGCACTAATCGTTACTCCTGACAATGTACCTGTATCACCTGGCAACAGACCAGTATTCCAATAAAACGTAGCCTTTTCAGGAGAGTGTGTTCGGACCTGCTTGCTGTTGACCCTGACAGTACTCTATGCAGGGCCGTAGCTAGAAAATTTTGGGCAGTGGGGCATTGGGAAATCTGGGGGAGTGGGGGAGCGGGAGAGAGGGGGATGGGGAGTGGAAGGAGAGAGAGAGAGAGAGGTCCCATCTGCAGTCAAAGTTGGTTGCAGAAGCAGGAAGAAAACCTCCCTCCCCACCTCTCTGTCTGTCGGAGAGGCGTGGGCTCATTGGGTATTCTACCTGCTTCTGCAGTTGACTTGGGCTGCGAAAGCAGGAAGACCCAGCAAACCCAGGCCACTCTGACAGTCGGAGAGGTGTGGCAACTCATGGAGACTCCAGAGGGATGGGGAAAGGGGATAGAGAGGGATGGGATGTGAGGGAACAGGGCTAATTTGGTGGTGGGGCATTGCCCCAAAATGCCCTACTGTGGCTATGGGCCTGACTCTATGACACTGTTCCCCACGGAGGTCCTGTCCTCCCAGGCTCCATCCCCAATTCTCCAGGAGTATACCAAGCTGAATCTGGGAACTCTACCCCCCCACCTGCTCGCTGGTGTCCAGGGGGGACCAGGCAACCCTCCCGCAAGCAGTGAGGCTGCCCTCTGTACCGTATCTGCGCTACAGATTATACCTGCCCCTCTGTCTTCAGTAACCCCCACCTAGGTATTCTTTGCATTCTAATGTTGTCTGAAGAATAAAACAGACCCAGGCTAGCAAGCGCTGCAGTATGCAGAATCGCTCAGATGGAAGAGCCAGGTCTATGTCAGCAAATATATAATGCCAGATGGGTCCCGGTCGGCTCCACCAGTCAGCTGATCCCAGCTGGGTTGAAAGCAGCAGAAGCACCTGCCTGAGGTGCCCAGCCCTAATTGTATTATCCAGGAAGGCATTCCTATGAAGAGCACGGGGCTGTAGGACCACTGGAATTGTTCAGGAGGATGCCTTGGGGTGTCCTCTATGGCACTGTTTGTTGTGTGCATTTCTTGCTTTTACTGCATTTTCTAATTTCTGGCATTCAGGTGTCCCCCCACCACCACCATTTCTCATATCATGACTCTACGGTCTTTTGTTGCTGTTGTTGTTGCATTGTTTGCTAACTGTTTTTGCCATCAAATCACAGCAACTTACAGCTTACCCCTGGTGGGGTTCCCGAGGCAAGACACATTTAGAGGAGGTTTGCCATTGCCTGCCTCCACATCATGATGACCCTGGTGTTCCTTGGAGATCTCCCACCCAAATGCTAGCCAGGGATGACCCTGTTTGGCTTCTGAGATCTGATGAGATCGGGCTAGCCTGGGCCATCCCGGTCACAGCCGCTAACTTTGTAATCCTAGCTAAATACAATGGCTGTTATATGTCTGTTGCATGGCTCAATTTCGCAGTCTGCCTTGCATCTCAGCAAGAAAGACAGACTATTTAAAAAGGACATCAATAAACTTCTCATTCCCGCTTCCAGCTGGAAAGGTTGGTCAACAGAGGCATGCTCAGCCTTAGCCTCCCGTTTACCCACCTAGGGCAAGGAATTAGCCACCTTCAGTCCCTGGGGAACCAAGAGAAAATAAGAGCCTCCACATCACTGTTCCCTCTAAGCTGAGTTAGTGCAAGCTAGCTCACAGTTTTTTAGCCTCCGGCTCACACATTTTTCGTCTGAACTCAGGAAGGATGGCTCCAGAGCGAACTAATTTATGCAGTAGCCAAATCACTTGCGCACAACTTTTGCCCACATACCCACTGTATTCTTGGTGCTTTTGGGGGGGCAACAGTGGGAGGGCTTCTAGTGTCCTGGCCCCACTGCTGGACCTCCTGATGGCCCCTGGTATTTTTGGCCCCTGTGTAACAGAGAGTTGGACTGGAGAGGCCATTGGCCTGATCCAGCATTGGCTTCTTTTATGTTCTTATGTCTGGGGCAAGTGATGCTCTGTATTCTTGGTGCTTGGGGGGGGGGCAACAGTGGGAGGGCTTCTAGTGTCCTGGCCCCACTGCTGGACCTCCTGATGGCACCTGGTATTTTTGGCCACTGTGTGACAGAGTGTTGGACTAGATGGGCCATTGGCCTGATCCAACAGTGGCTTCTCTTATGTTCTTATGTTCTCTTATGTTCTCATGCCAGTAGCTCACAAAGTAGAATTTTTGCTCACAGGACTCCACAGCTTAGAGGGAGCATTGCTCCTCATAGTGATGCTCTAGGAATTTCTGCTAGCTTCTGTACTAAAGACCATAGAGATTAGGTGAGGCAGTGTAGAGCATCACAAGTGACACCACACACCCCTGACCTCCAAGCAGTGCTCTCCCCCAGTCTCCCAGCATTTGATGAGGTAGTGTTGGGAACCCTACCTAAACCCCATATATAGGGTTGCCTGGTCTTACTGGACTTCCAGCGAGGGCCACCCGGCTCTGACCCGGGATGTTCCTGCATGTGCACAAAGCATGCACACCATGATGACATCACCCAGAAGTGACATCATCATGCCAGCATTTTGGCCAGTAAGTACTGGAAGTTAAGTAAAACCGGGCAACCCTATGTATGGTCACCACAGAGTTTCAGCCAAAATGCTAGAGTGCTGCTGCGTGACATGCCTGGCATGATGATGTCACTTCCAGGTGACGTCATCGTGCCAATGATATCGATGTAGGAGGGCACAGTTTGAGGGGTGGGGCTCCCCCTGCCGGCCAGCTGGGCAGCAGTGGATTGGAGCCCCTAAAATTGGGGGAACGTCCACCCCCACCAGTGGTCTGGCAACCCTACCCATGCAGTGCATCACAAACTAGACATGGGGCAGGGAGCAGAGAATGAAGGGGAAGCAGTGCTGTGGCTTAGCTTAGCTGCAATGAGCCTGCAAGGAGACTCTGGGAAAACTGAAGGTGCTGGCCAAGCTCTCACAAGAGTTGGATGAGATACAGTGGGCACGTGTGGCTCCTTCTGCAAGGTTTATAAGGAAGGCTAGAGCAGCTGATAAGTAATTTCCTAGATAATGGTTTGGCAGAAGCTAGTAGGATAGTCTTCTCCAGGGCATAGAGTTCCGGTTATTCCTAGAACACACTGGTGTAACTTATGTTTTTTTTCCTCTGGAAGTGATGTCATGCCACTGCTAACAGCTATTTTTTACATTATTTTTCTCCCACAAGCTGCAGGATAAGCAGTGGGGAACAGAAGCAGGAGGGGGCTGGATCCATGGCTCCCGACAAGAACCTGGGAACTATAGGTGGTGGAAGAGAGGGAAAGTCTTGCACTCTGCTTTTTCCCCCATTCCTAGTATCAGGGACCCTGGTCAATGCAGCATTTTCTCCATTTGGATACTTGTCCAAGAACTCCTTGCACTCAGAACTCTGGGATTTAATTCCTTTAAATATCTATCTATCTATCTATCTATCTATCTATCTATCTATCTATCTATCTATCTATCTATCTATCTATCTATCTATCTATCTATCATCTATCTATCTATCTATCTATCTATCATCTATCTATCTATCTATCATCTATCTATCAATCTATCTATCTATCTTCATCATCATCATCATCATCATCAACAACATCTATCCTCAATCATCTATCTATCATCTATCATCTCCACAGAGGTGGTGGTAAAGGGATTGGCTCATAGAATTGTTGTTGTTCAGTCGCACAGTCGAGTCCGACTCTTCGCGACCCCATGGACCATCTCCCGCCAGGCCCTCCTGTCTTCCGCTGTCCTCTGAAGTTGGCTCAATTTCATATTCGTTGCGTCGATGACACTGTCCAACCATTTCATCCTTTGCCGTCCCCGTCTTCTTTGACCTTCAATCTTTCCCAGCATCAGGGTCTTCTCCAGTGAGTGCTCCCTTCTCATTTGGTGGCCAAAGTATTTGAGCTTCAGTTTCATTATCTGGCCTTCCAGGGAACAGTCAGGGTTGATTTCTTTTAGGATTGACTGATTTGTTCTTCTTGCAGTCCAAGGGACTCTCAAGAGTCTCCTCCAGCACCATAGTTCAAAAGAATCTATTCTTCGGCGCTCGGCCTTCCTTATAGTCCAACTCTCACAGCCATACATGACTACTGGGAATACCATTGCTTTGACCATGCGGACTTTTGTTGGCAGGGTGATGTCTCTACTTTTTATCATGCTGTTTAGGTTCGCCATCGCTTTCCTCCCAAGGAGCAGGCATCTTTTAATTTCATGGCTGCTGTCACAGTCTGCGGTGATCTGGGATCCCAGGAACGTGAAGTCTGTCACTACTTCCACGACTTCCCCTTCTATTTGCCAAGGAGTGATGGGGCCGGATGCCATGATCTTAGTTTTTTTGATGTTGAGCTTCAAGCCCACTTTTGCGCTCTCCTCTTTTACCCTGAGCAAGAGGCTCTTTAGGTCCTCTTCACTTTCTGCCATTAGAGTGGTATCGTCTGCATATCTGAGGTTGTTGATCTTTTCCCCAGCAATCTTAATTCCCGCTTGTGATTCATCCAGGCCAGCATTTCGCATGATGTACTCTGCATATATATTAAATAAGCAAGGTGACAGTATACATCCTTGTCGTACTCCTTTTCCTATGCTGAACCAATCAGTTGTTCCATATCCGGTTCTAACTGTCGCTTCTTGGCCCTTATACAGGTTTCTCAAGAGACATGTGAGGTGGTCTGGTACTCCCATCTCTTTAAGGACCTGCCATAGTTTGTTGTGATCCACACAGTCAAAGGCTTTAGCATAGTCAATGAAGCAGAAGTAGATATTTTTCTGGTACTCTCTTGCTTTCTCCATAATCCAGCGAATGTTGGCAATTTGATCTCTAGTTCCTCTACCTCTTCGAAACCCAGCTTGTACTTCTGGTAGTTCTCTATCCACGTACTGTTGAAGCCTAGCTTGTAGGATCTTGAGCATGACCTTGCTAGCGTGTGATATGAGTGCAATTGTGCGATAGTTTGAACATTCCTTGGCATTGCCCTTCTTTGGGATTGGAATGTATACTGACCTTTTCCAATCCTGTGGCCACTGTTGCGTTTTCCAAATTTGCTGGCAAATGGAGTGCAGAACTTTAACAGCATCATCTTCTAAGACTTTGAATAGCTCAGCTGGAATACCATCACCTCCACTAGCTTTGTTGTTAGTAATGCTTTCTAAGGCCCATTTAACTTCACATTCCAGGATGTCTGGCTCGAGGTCAGTGATTATACCGTCGTGGTTGTCAAGGACATCGAGGTCTTTCTTGTATAGTTCTTCTGTGTATTCTTGCCATCTTTTCCTAATCTCTTCTGCTTCTGTTAGGTCTCTACCGGTTTTGTCCTTTATCATGGCCAGCTTTGCATGGAACGTTCCCTTGATTTCTCCAATTTTCTTGAAGAGATCTCTAGTCCTTCCCATTCTATTGTTTTCTTCTATTACTTGTCACTGTTCATTCAGGAAGGCCTCCTTATCTCTCCTTGCTGTTCTCTGGAAATCTGCATTCAGTTGGGTAAATCTTTCCTTTCCTTTTCGCCTTTGCCTTTCGCTTTCCTTCTTTCCTCTGCTATTTGCTCATAGAATAGAGCTAGTAAATTCAGAGGCCTTTAATGAAACCTTCCTAAAGGAATATTGTCCTTATCCTCAATTCACCCTGATGCTGATTTCTGATGACTGTGGATCAGGTGTTTGCATGTTGCTCACACAGGCGCCAAGAGGGTATCTTGTGACACAGCCTAACTTGCACCTAATCATTCAGCGATAAACCCCACACCTGGGCAAAGCTTGAAAGACACGCTTTGCCTGTCAGTGGGCTAACAACTCTGTCTCGCCTGCCTACAGATCTGTCTTGATATCCTTCCTTTCCTTCCTCTCCCTCCCCCCCGCCCCGGTTCATTTTTTCCAGTTCAAGCAACGCATAAATATTCTCTCGTTGTTATTAACAGGAGAGAAGAGGGGTCAAGGGAGGGGAGAGCGATTTTCCTTGCTCTGAAACTTTATTGTTTTTCCACTCCCTGGGGGTCCGAGTCCCAGTCATGTATTTTGCAATCCTTGGTAGAGGGCCTGTTCTCTCAAGCACCAGTGAGTTCATCTGCAGAGATGAGCAGAGCTAAATTTACACCTCCCAGCTCCAGCTGTAATTGGGATTCCCAGGAGATGCAACCCTGACTAGTGACACAAATAAAACTTGCCAGCCCCCCCCTTTGCCAGTCCCCCCCCCTTCAAGATGTACAGCAGCCAAAGCCCCTGGAGGGGTCCTTCAACTAAATTACTCTTAAGCAAAAAGATGCTGCCGTTGCTAAGGATGGAGTTGCAGAAAGCCCGCAAGGTATTTATCGAACACATTTAGCCGATTTATTCCCAGCAATTCCCTTCCAGCCTATCCAAAGGAACTGCATTAAAGGGAACTGGAAAAATGCTACCAACTGAAAGCCTCTCTATGTCCATAATATGCATTCCATTTTTTAAAATTTTTCTTGAATTTCTCCAACCCTCTAATTTTTCTCAAATGCTAGTTTAATGAGCAGAATGTCCAAAATTAATTATGGAATTAGAGTGTGCAGATTTCCGTTTCCTGAAGTTTATTTCCTCCTCCTCCCCTCTTATGTATCTCTCCCTTATTATAAAAGAGTTTTGGGTGCCAGAATTCTAAAATTGGCCCCTTTAGTGTTAGGCCGAAAAAACTGCCACTCGGAAGACACTGGCTGGGTTCATTGGCTGCTTTGTGCAGTCCCGGCCAGCATTCCAAGGTCATTTACATATGGAAGCTGATTGGACTACACTCCATTCCACACCTCAAACTCCCCCCCCCCCCGCAAGGCAGTTGGAATTTTCAGTTGGGAGAGGAGAATGATGTCAGCTGCTCCCTAGGCAGAGGCTGTGTGTGTGT
>NW_015164208.1:73161-85621 GCF_001447785.1 Gekko japonicus
GCCGATGCCTCCGTCGCCTGGCTGGAGTGGCCGCGGGGGAGTCTGGAGTCGGGCGGCCGCTGGTGGGAGCCGCGGGTGCCCGGGCCGAGATTGGGGGGGCAAGGCGGGCGACAGAAGGCCGATGCCTCCGTCGCCCGGCCCTCTACAGAATCCACCCCCCAAACCTCCAGGTATTTCCCTCCTTAGAGCTGGCAACCCTACATTCCCCTCAGTGCCTGTTGGTAGGCAACTAAGCTTGGTCCTGTCACCTACTTTGGCCTTTGGGAGAAAACACATTGGGGCCAATCCTGATAGGGTTGCCAACTCCAGATGGGAAATTCCTGGAGATTTGAGGGATGGAGCCTGAAGAGGGTGAGGTTTGAGGAGGGGTGGGACCTCAGACAGGTACACTGCCATAGACTCCACCCTCCAAACCAGTCAGTCTCACATAGGGAACCATTGTTGCCAATCTCCAGGTGAGGGCTGGAGAGCACTCAGTATTACAACTGCTCTGCAGAAGGGAGGGCAGAAGTCAGCTGAAGTCAAAGGGGCAGATAATGGTAGGTTGGTGGCTAGCTGGGAAGGAGATGGGGTTGCCAACTACATGCTGACAAATTCCTGGGGATTTGAGGGGTGGAGCCTGGAGAGGGTGGGGTTTGCAGAGGGGTGGGACCTCAGACAGGTAGAATGCCATAGACTCCACCCTCCAAACCAGCCATTTTGTCCTGGGTAACAATTGTTGCCAATCTCCAGGTGAGGGCTACAGATTACTCACAATTACAACTGCTCTTCAGGTAGCAGAGATCAGTTCCTCTGGAGAAAACAGTGGACTCTGTCATTATACCCTGCTGAGGTCACCACAGCAAATTGACACTGTTTGCCCAAAGCCAGAGCACTGCCCCAGAGCCTCTTTCTAGATCCCGTTGTATTGCTTTCACAACGGGCTTTACTGCTAGTTTTCATATAATACATATTGCACCAAAGGATGTTTTATGTATTATATGAAGGGGGATGCTTTTGTGCAATATATACAGAGATCCAAGATGCTTTTTGAGTGGTGTTTTACTAAAACATTTGTGCTCGAGGATAAAACACTTCCCCCCTCCCCCCAAAAAACAAAACCTTGGGAGAAATTGGGAAATATCTCCTAGACCAATTCTTGCTTGGAAAGACCTTTACTTTGTTATTTACTCTTTTCATATATTTATTTGCCTTCTCTCCAAGAAAAAGAAACTGCCCCAGGTGGCTGGAGACCTGTTAGAGAGATGTCATGAGGCTAATCAGCAGTCTTCCAGTACTCCTTTATGGAACTAATAGACCACATAGGTATGAAACGACCTATGCAAGGTATACCCAACCTCCAACTCGGCCACTCTAACAAGAGGGATACTATGGACAGTGGTGATGACAACCACTGAAAGTTTCAAGAGCATCCATGAGATTGTCCTTTCCCCATTCACCTCAGTCAGGGGGACCAAGACCTTTTCCAGTCCCTCAGATCAGACCTGAATCTGACCTGAAATGGGTCTAGCTAACCTATCTCTTTCAAGACATCCATCACCCATGGTTGACCGTGTCACCCTCTCCAGCGTGTACTCAGTGTGCAGACTGAAACTTCCTCCTTTAAAACCAAAATAGTGGATTCAAGATAACGTGAGTACGAAGCCCAACTTCAGCAATATCTGCGTCCATTGACTGAGCTTCCATTGATTTCATTTTTGCAGGTTCTCTTGGCACTATATCATTGGAACAGACTTTACGTCTTGGATAGCAATATGGCGCTTTTTTGCCAGACTGGGGAAAGCCAACACCTACTGCTTTCCTAGCAAAAGTGGAAAAGGGGATATGGAGTCTACATTTCTGCAACAGAACTGTTGTTCTGGTGTGACAGCTGTTGGTCGTATGACACCCGTTTGGTGGGGCCTAATTTCATAGCCAGCTGGCAGATGAGGAAGGCGGCAGATCTTGCCTGCCCAAACACTTCATGATGGTCCCTGTATCCCAGATTTCAGTGGTGAATTTAAGGAGCCTTCTCTAAGAGAGCCATGATGGCAGGCCCCAATGCAGGCCCATAGCTACAGTGGGGCATTCTGGGGCCCTGCCCCCTTAATTAAAAGCCCCCTTAATCAAAAGCTTGCCCTCGGGCTTCTGTCTCCCCCCCACTGTGGAATTGGGGGGGCATCATAGGACTTGGGGAAAAACAGCTCAGAGGGCATTTATGAAGCCATTTTGGTGTCATGGTTAAGTGCGCGGACTCTAATCTGGGAGAACCAGGTTTGAGTCCCCACTCCTCCACTTGCATCTGCTGGATGACCTTGGGCAAGCCATAGTTCTGATAAGAGCTGTTCTTGAAAAAGAGCAGTTTCTGTCGGAGCTCTCTCAGCCCCACCCACCTCACAGGGTGTCTGTTGTGGGGAGGGGAAGGGAAAGGAGTTTGTAAGGCGCTCTGAGACTCCCTTGGGTAGTGAAGGGCGGGAGATAAATCCAATCTCCTCCTCCTTCTACAGGGCAAGAAAGCCTAAAAGGGCACTTCAGAGTGGTACCTTCAGTAAAGGTAAAGGTTTCCCTTGCTCGAAAGCCAGTCGAATCTGACTCTAAGGGTTGGCGCTTCAGTACATTGCTAGTAATCCCCCTTTCTTCTTGCCCAGTCCTGCTGTATACCACCTAGGTTATGGTGAGTCTTTCAAAAGCAGTCCCATGAGCCTTTGGGAAACATGGAAATTAATGTACATGTTTCACAAAGGCTCATGGGGATGACTTTGAAAGACTCACCATGACCTAGGTGGTATACAGCAGGACTGGGCTAGCAGAAAGGGGGGTGGTTGGAGAAGTGCTGAAGGTACCACTCTATAGTGTCCTTCTAAGCTTTCTTGCCCTGTGAAAAGGAACTCAAATGTCAATTAAAGGCCCTCTGAGCTGTGTTTTTTCCCTTGGAACTGATGTGCTCATTTGCCTACCCCTTGAAAGGAAGGGGTAGAAACAGGCTTGGAGCCTCCCCCTTTAAAGATAGGCATTCAAATTCATTTGATTAGCTTTAATTTTACTGCCATCTTAAAATTTAAATACCCCCTGGGGGGAAAGACCTGGTTATGGGCCTGCCCCAGTGGCATAGTTCCCAATGACATAGTTCCCATGAGTACTAGGCCTACTAGTGTAACCTCTTCTTTCTTATCTAAAGCCAGAGCATCCCAATAGTACACCTGAATTTGTATCCTGCAATGACTCTTCCCTACCACTGGGAGTGCTGTGAGGCTAGTCTTCAAAATAGCAGCAGCTTGGCTTGGTGAGCCATTCAGGCAGGTCCTAGCAACCCGGGCTATGATCCATGCAAGACCATGGTCTAGGATAGGCTGCCATCCTAGGCTGCAGTGGTGTCTCAGCTGTCTGTCTTATTCCCTTTTCTGGATGGTGTTAAATGCACCGTGGAAGAATTTAGTTACTCTGTAAAGTGTAATGCGTGCTTTTTAATTTCATAATATAACAAACTATGTAGTAAAGAAGCCAGGAGCAGGAGAGTGAGAAGGAAGTCCTCCTCCTACTCAGGAGTAGGTAAAAGAGGAGCCGGTTTCCCCATTCTGCCCCTTGATGGTTTCATAGGTTTGCTGTATTCTGTGCTTCGGAACCACAGTTTGGTGTAGTGGTTAAGAGCACGGACTCTAGTCTGGGAGAACCGGGTTTGATTCCCCACTCCTCCATTTGCACCTGGCTGGATGACCCTGGGCAAGCCATGGTTCTGTCAGAGCTGTTCTCTCAAGGACAGTTCCTCAGCCCCACCTATCTCACAGGGTGTCTGTTGTGGGGAGAGGAAGGGAAGGAGATTGTAAGCCGCTCTGAGACTCCAAGTGAAGGGTGGGGTATAAATCCTCCTCCTCCTCCTCCTCCTTCGAATGTCTAAAACTGGAACATGTTCAGTTTCCCATAGATTTTTGTTCTTCTGCTTCACTTCCCTTCAGCATCACTGATGAAGGCTTGCATTGATAAAGAATCAGAGTAAAATACTCAAGTCCTGGGGAGAGGACAGGGCATACCATCCCTCTCTTCCCCAGTGCTTTCATCATTCATCACTGCTACTGGGAAGAGGCAGGAGTTATGGACGCACCATCTGCCTGGGTAGCGTTTGCCTCTCTAGGGACAAAACCATCTGCCACTGCTTGACCCTAGTTGCTAGGCAGAACACTTCAGGGGCAGGGACTATTTCCCTGACGATCCATGCAGAATCTTTAGAGGGCAGCGGTTAGACTCAGAGTTGGACTATAAGGAAGGCCGAGCGCCGAAGCATAGATTCTTTTGAACTATGCTGCTGGAGAAGACTCTTGAGAGTCCCTTGGACTGCAAGGAGATCAAATCAGTCAATCCTAAAAGAAATCAACCCTGACTGTTCTCTGGAAGGCCAGATAATGAAGCTGAAGCTCAAATACTTTGGCCACCAAAGGAGAAGGGAGCCCTCACTGGAGAAGAAGACCTTGATGCTGGGAAAGATTGAAGGTCAAAGAAGACGGGGACGGCAAAGGATGAGCAGGCTGAGACTAAATCTGGGGGAGACGGAGGTTCTGTGGCTGGGAAAGGAGGCTTCAGGGTTGGGGTTTAGGCTCCCAGCTCTTGATGGGACGCCATTGATACCAGCACGCTTTGTCAGGAGTCTGGGTGTGACTTTGGACAGGTCACAAATACTGCCAGATTGGTGTTTTACCACCTGCGCCAAGCACAGCTGCTGGCCCCTTTCTGTCACGCCCTGACCTAGCCACAGGAATCCATGCAATGGTCACCTCCAGGCTGGACTACTGTAACTCGGTTTATGCTGGCCTGCCCTTGAGACTGACCTGGCAAAGGATGAGATGGTTAGACAGTGTCATAGATGCAACGAACATGAAACTGAGCCAACTTCAGAGGACGGCGGAAGACCGGAAGGCCTGGCGTGATCTGGTCCATAGGGTCGCGAAGAGTCGGACTCGACTGTGCGACTGAACAACAACAACAAGTTAGACTCAGAGAACTGTGGAGGGGACCATTCACATAATGCCCAGTGCCTTCATCTTTCACCACTGCCTTTTTTTCTTTTTTCTTTTTTACAAAATCTTATGTATTGCATCTTAATTTTTCTTATTGCAGTGTTCCCTTGAACTTTCTTGCAGAAAGGTGGTGGAAGCAAAATTGCATTAAGATTGTTTGTGGTTTCTTTGCAATGTTTTTTCAATGCACGCTAGAGCTCATGGGCGGTGGAAGGACATCACACCCAGAAAACCAATGATGATGCAATCAGATGAACGTTCACATCACAATTTCCTTCAGGTAGTGTTTTATCAATTCACGTGTATGCATTGCTGAAGCAGAGAATGGGGAGGCGGGAAGAGAATGAAAGAACATTGGGAAACCATTAGCGTGCACAACAGTGAAGGAGGCCTAATGCTTATATTCCACTCTGTAAACACAAGCAGGTGACTTAGAATTCGGGGGGGGGACAGGCAGAAATTGAGAGGAGAAGAACTGTTGACAGACAAGAAAGAAAGAGAGGCGACACACTTTGGGGAGACTTAATGGGCCACATCTTTATTTGAATACAGAAACAGATAACACAGCTAGTGATGCAACACCAATTTTGATACAGAGGATAGGGTCAAATGGGTAGCTGTGTTGGTCTGAAGCGGCAGAACAAAGTTTGAGTCCAGTGGCACCTTGAAGACCAACACAGTTTTATTCAAGGAGTAAGTTTTCAGATACAGAGGAGGAGGAGGAGGAGGAAGAAGAGTTGGATTTATACACCACCCTTCGCTTGGAGTCTCAGAGAGGCTAATAATCTCCTTCCCTTCCTCTCCCCACAACAGACACCCTGTGAGGTAGGTGGGGCTGAGAAAGCTCAGAGAGAACTGCTCTTGAGAGAACAGCTCTGAGAGAACTGTGACTGACCCAAAGACACCCAGCTGGCTGCATGTGGAGGAGTGAGGAAACAAGCCCAGTTCTCCAGATTAGAGTCCTCACAGTGCCAGGAGGCAACATCAGGAGAAGACCTTGGTGTCTATGCCCTGATGCTGAACCTCCAGAGGAACTGGTGGTCCACTGTGTGAAATGCTGAACTAGATGGACCACCAGTGTGATCCAGTAGGGCTCTTCTTATGTTCTCACAACAGACAGTAGATTAAAGTGATGGTCCATCATCTCACAAAGTGAAGTATTAATGCTACACCATGGCCCCTGTGGGAAATAGGACAGTGGACTAGATGGGACATGGCATGTTTCGGGGTGGCATCACCCCATATGCCCCCTCATAGGCATGGGCCTGGAAAGACCTTTGCTCAGTTCCAGCTGGACATATGCACATCTGTTTCCTTTCGAACAGACTGAACTGGTTTAAGTAGACCAATGGGCATATGACCGTGCCAAACAGCTATTTCTAACCTGTGCATAATCCTTTCTGATGCGTTCCCAAACATTAGAATCTGATTACATTTCATGAGAAAACATCCTCTCTAATCTTGTCGAGTTAGTCATATTTTCCCTCTGCTCGTCTCTCGGTGTTCTGGGTTTTGAACGCTCCAAAAGTCTTAATAGATCAATGACATTTGTAACAAGTGTTAATATTACAAAATGGCATCGGCACTCTGTTTGCCGAAATGAATACTGATGCGAGGGGGAACGCTTTATTATCTTGCCGACTTTTATTATCAATTTGATCAAATGGGCGTCATCTCTCTTTCTGCCCCCTTTTCAGCTAGAAAAATAAAACTTCGTTGTCACTTAACTGGCTAACAGAAAAAGAATAACCTCAAGGTTATTTTTCCAATAAATCCATGCAGTGTTTTAACTAAAGCATGATTAGAAGCGGGTGGGTGCGCTTTGAGAGCGTACTTGAAAACTTCAGCTTTGCGGAGGATCCTATCACTCAGGGATTTGTTCAGAGAAAAAACAAAACCAGACACCTCCCCCCCCCCTTGGGGGAGCGCCTGGGAAATTCGGAGCAGCTGAGAATGGTGCTGGAAATGATGGAGTTGTGTGTGGGGTTTTTTTCTTCAGCTGAAATAAAATTCTGTTTTATTTATGTAGCCTATTTATGCATACTATGCTTGAATGTGTGTGTTAAGGGCCATCAAGTCACTTCCAATGTATGGTGACCGTATGGACGAATGAGAAGGAGCTGCGGTGGCTCAAGTGGTGAAGACGCTGAACTGCAGGCTGTGGAAGGTCGGTAGTTCAGCAGTTCGAGACCCGAGTGTGCCGCATGACAGAGTGAGCTCCCGTCTCTAGTTCCAGCTCCTGCCAACCTAGCAGTTTGAAAGCAAGAAATTGCAAGTAGATAAATAGGGACCACTTTAGTGGGAAGGGAACAGCGTTTCGTGCGCCTTGGTGTTTAGTCATGCCGGCCACATGACCACAGAAACATCTTCGGACAGCGCTAGCTCTTGGGCTTTGAAACGGAGATGAGCACCGCAACCCTATAGTCAGACACGACTGGCTTTCGAGCAAGGGAACCTTTACCTTTACTATGGATGAATGACCTCCAAAACATCCTGTACTTAACAGCCTTGCTTGGGTCTTGCAAACTGAGGTAGGGTTGCCAGCCTCCAGATGGGGCCTGGGGATCTCCCGCTTTTACAACTGATCTCCAGCTGACAGAGATCGGCTCCCCTGGAGAAAATTACTGCTTTTAAGGGTGGATTCTGTGGCACTGTACCATGCTGAGCCCCCTCCCCTAACCCCACCCTCTCCCCACCCTCTCCCGGATCCACCCCCAAAGTCTCCAGGTATTTTCCAACCCAGACGTGGCAACCCTAAACTGAGGGCCGTAACTTCCTTGATGGAGTCGATAAACCTCATGTTGGGTCTTCTTCTTTTTCCTGCTGCCTTCAACTTCAACTTTTTCTGGCGTTCTTGCCTTCTCCAGTGACTCTTGTCTTCTCATAAGAAAACAGATCAGCCAATATCATAATGCCCCTATATAAATCAATGGTGAGACCTCATTTGGAATACTGTGTGCAGTATTCTGGTCACCACACCTTAAAAATGATATTATAGCTTTGGAAAAAGTGCAGAAAAGGGCAACTCGAATGATTTATTTATTTATTTATTCAACTTGATATACCGCCCTAACCCCCGTAGGGGTCTCTGGGCGGTTTACATGAAGGGTGCTAGTCACAATTTTAACCCTAACTAAGGCCATATTTTTTCCACGGGGAATGGGACAGCCTACTGGCACCCCAGGTGGAGGTAGATGTCTCTTTATTCCGGTCTGGATGGCTTCCTTCCCGGCGGTATCGAGCTGTTGTTCTTCTGGAGCATTTTTGCGATCCGGCGCGCCGGCGGCATCCTCCTCAGGTCCCGGCTATGTCCCTTTGGCTCCGCCGCGCCCTCGGGTGACGTCACCACGCACCTCCTGCAGTACGACAGTCGCCTGTTGTTCCCGTTGCCAGCTACCAGGGATCTCTCCTTCCGGCCTGCTGCTCACCGCTCGCTGCCGCCGCGTCGCCATGCTGCCTTGCTTCCACCGCTGGTACTCCGCCATCGCCACCGTCTCCGTCGCTATTGCCGTCGCCTCCACACGCCTCGCCAGAGGAGGGTGCCCCCCCACCCTTCTAAGGGTGGGTACCCATTTATCTACTTGCATGGATGTTACGTCTGCTTTCGAACCGCTGGGTGGGCGGTTGGAACACTTTCCCTATGAGAAAAGGTTAAAGCGCTTAGGGCTCTTTAGCTTGGAGAAAAGACGACTGAGGGGTGACATGATCAAGGTTTATAAGATTATGCATGGGAAAGAGCAGGTAGAGAAAGAGGTACTTTTCTCCCTTTCTCACAATACAAGAACTCGTGGGCACCTCATGAAACTGCAGAGCGGTCGGGTTAGAACGGGTAAAAGGAAGTACTTCTTCACCCAAAGAGTGATTAACACATGGAATTCACTGCCACAGGAAGTGGTGGTGGCTACAAGCATGGACGGCTTCAAAAGGGAATTAGATAAGTATATGGAGCAGAGGTCCATCAGTGGCTATTAGCCACAAGGTATAGGTAGGGGCTCTGGGGCAAGTGATGCTCTGTCTTCTTGGTGCTTGGGGGGGGGGTCAACAGTGGGAGGGCTTCTAATGTCCTGGCCCCACTGGTGGACCTCCTGATGGCACTGG
The DNA here is from genome assembly GCF_001447785.1 of Gekko japonicus. Classification (NCBI taxonomy): domain Eukaryota; kingdom Metazoa; phylum Chordata; class Lepidosauria; order Squamata; family Gekkonidae; genus Gekko; species Gekko japonicus. The sequence continues at coordinate 82,248 of NW_015164208.1, forward strand.
TATTTCTGGCCACTGTGTGACACAGAGTGTTGGACTGGATGGGCCTTTGGCCTGATCCAACATTGGCGTCTCTTATGTTCTTATAAGGTGATTAAAGTATGACAGCCTCAGTTTGGTCATTTCAGCATCTAGGGAGATGTCAGACTTGATTTGATCTAGGAACCACTTATTTGTCTTCAGTGGTCCGTGGTATCTGTATAACTCTCCACCAACACCACATTTCAAAAGCATTATATGCTTACACCCCTCTTTTTAGATGAGTGTCTCCCAAAATGGCTGACATCGCTCCAGAGACACAGGTCTCTAGCCTTAGACTTATAAACTGAAAGGGCAAGAACTCTCAAGTGAAGCGGGATGGAGGGGAAAGGGAGAAGAGGAAGGTTACTCTGAAATAGGGTTGCCAAGTCCGAAGCGGCGCTGGAGTGGGGGACTGTAGCGCTGCTTCAAGAGTATGCGTGCGAGAAGCACGTGCGCGCTGCAACCACGTCACCCGGAAGTGACGTGACCACGCCGGGCACGCTGGAGGCGGGGCCACGACCATCTGAGGGAAAACCATAGAGTTTTCCCTTGGATGACCGTAGCCCCGCCCCCAGCGTGCCCGGCGTGGTTGCGTCACTTCCAGGTGACGTGCACGTCGCGTGCTTTGGGGGTGGGGTTCCCCCGGGGATCGATCCGGCAGTGGCAGGGAACGGGCCTCTGGGGCGGGGGTTTCCCCACCCCCCGGAGGGACTTGGCAAGCCTACTCTGAAAGGATCAGACAAAAGTTTGAATTAGTAAGGCTTTTTACAGTTTCTTGAAAAATCATTAAGTCTCTTTAGTGGTTACGCTGTCATTTTCTACCATATTATAGTTAATTGGAAACTTGGGATGAGCGTTATTATTGTATTTTCCTTGCCATCTTGATACCTAAAAGAAATACAGAACCTACGAGCTTATTATTGTTGGATGTTCACTACTAGCCTTTCCGTCATTATTGTTTGTTATTCATGAATTTAATAAAATGTTGATTATATGAATTAGTGGGAAATTTCTGGAGGTTTGAGGGTGATGCTTGGGGAGGGAAGAGTTTGGTAAAGGGAGGGAGCTCTGAAGGGAGGTGAAGACACCTGCCAAAATTGCCATTTTTTTCAGGGGAACTCATCTCTGTCATCAGTCGTGATTCTAGGGAAAGTCTGAGCCCAGCATTGAGGTTGATAACTGTACAGAATTAACCCACCCAGGCCAGTCCAGGGATGAGAGGGAATCCTGTACTTTTCAGTACATTAAACAACAAACCTGGTTTCAGAACAATTTGCCACCAGAATCTCTCTTCAACAGTCCCTGCTTTTCCTAAGGGAGAGGTTCAGCCCTTAGTTGGCATCTGGGACAGAACATATTAGCAACTCAGTCCAGAGATGCACACTTTTACTCTTACCAAGGTAGCACATGTGGTCAGGGTTAGGCACAAGACTTAAACTTGGAATTCAAGATACAACACCAGAGACAATTAGAAATAAGAAGGATCTTTATTCAGTACAGAGCTTAGCATAGACTACCAGAGATTACAAAAATAACAAAGGCTAGGGCTGTTTGGCTTAACGAAACATTAATGATTCATAGTTACCAAGTCAGGAATATTCATTAGTCCAAGATAGTCCAAGTACCAAGGGATTTTGAGGAGAAATCCCATCCTTGCACAACCATGTGCTCCAGTTCACAAAGCAGGTCTTTGTTTTCCAAGAGACAGCATTTCAGGTGCAATAAAACAGACAATGACAAGAGGAGGAAGGGAGAGCTAAGAGAGTCACTCCGATAGGGATCAATCAATTATACCCCAATTCCAGTCACAAATTAGCTGTGACCATCAGCCAATTGCGAGTGGGCATGGGTGTGCCCAATTGTTGGTTGCCATGGTTGCTAACATCAGGTTTGTGGGATTGGCTGGAAGTTTGGAGGCCTTGCCTGCAGTCATGTGACCCAAACTCCAGCTACTTCATTGTGTACGTGACTGGTCGCAAGTGGGCCAGAGTGTGGAGCCATGAGTTCTGGCTTTTGGCATGAAAGTGTGAAAGAATGTGGGCTTATGGCATGGCTGTTGAGGCCATGTGGCCTCACCATTTGGCTTGCAACAGGAAATAAGACACAGCATGTTATCAAAAGACATCACAGGAGAAGGCATGTGAATATAGAAGCAATATTTCTATACAGTAACCCTAGTTCGAACATATATTTGTGGACCAGACAGTTGTATTCCAAACAGGGCCGGCTCCAGGTTTTTTTGCACACTAGGTGAGGCTACCTTCTTGCACCCCCCCCCCAGTGTGCCCACCAAGGGAGGGAGGGAGAGAGAGAGAGAGAGAGAGAGAGAACACCAATTACCTGTATTAGGACATTTTTATTGGCTCGATCCTTCACCTGAAGAGCCACGGAAGCCGTCTTAGCCTCGTTTTTCATGGCATCCAGTCGTGTTAGTTGCTGAATCTTAACTGTTTCTAATTGTGAAGTCATTTATGAGCGTTTTCCTTGTTGCTGTGCCCCGCCTGGCACCCTGCCTCCCAGGGGAGGGCGATCTCTGAGATAAAGACACTCTGGCTCGGCTCCACTGGAAGGACCCCTTCGGCCTTCTTCGGGGACAGCTCTTTTGAGACCTCAAATATCCACCCCCCCCTGCCGCTACCATGGTCTTATCTTTGCCTGGATAACTCAGGACCTGTTGCAGTAACAGTTGTTGCAGAGAGAGTCCTGCCCGCCCCAAAGAGGACCTGGCCCCGATCTCCGCTTGCCCCAGAGAAACCACCAGCACAGCGGGATGTGAGAGGGCACCTCCTCCCTTCACTCCCCGCCGGGGATGGGACTTTGCCTGCCCACCCGACAAAGAGGCCTCAGCAGAGAGAGGGGGGGGCTTTCTTCCCTCCTAGAGCACCAGAGAGGTGCCGGGTTCGATTTGGGAAGCACGCTTGGAGGCCAGCCAGTAGGACTGGCTCCGGCAGGGCCCTGGAGGGCTGGGGGCAGGGCAGCTGCCAGGTAGGGCCAGCTCGGGCAGGTGAAGGGAGGCGGCACAGGTAGAACCCGGGGCGGCGGTGGTGGGCAGAGTGCAGGTGCCCTGGGTCCTGCTGGCCAATGGAAGAAGGCAAGGGAGGGGCAGGACAGCAGGCTGGGGGGTGCCCCCCTCTTAAGGGGCCACTCTAGGCTGCTGCCTAAAAATTGTCTATGACGAGCCGGCCCTGATTCCAAAGCGAGGCAGCGTTCGGAAGGGAACAGGTGCACCTGTGCTCACCATGAGAATACTAGTATAATGCAAGGATGCGACTGAATATTTCAAGTTTGGTGGTTCTATCTGAGTTTGGAACTTCACATCTGCAAATCAAAGCTGTGCATTTGAATGTTTGCACTAT